>NC_072458.1:16852883-17156216 GCF_027596085.1 Anoplopoma fimbria
ATTTGGGCTGCTTTCAACACATTTGGGCGCTTTTGTTCTCACACCAGTCATGCATTTTATTCAGAGAAAAAAATGGTAAATGGTAAAAGTGAAGAAATAAATCAGTGTGTTCCTACCACACGGCTGGTGCGCTAAGCACTGGGGGTGTGGCTCAGCCGCACCAGTGGCTCATCAGTGGTTTCGTAGAGGGAGAACGGGGACTTACGGTCAGGGGCGCATCTGAAGCTGTTTGACGTAATTGACAGGCGCAAATGTGGAGGCTGGCGACGGATGAGAGAGTGTGTGTGTGTGTGTGTGTGTGTGTGTGTGTGTGTGTGTGTGTGTGTGTGTGTGAGAGAGAGCCAGCGGTGTGTCTGTGCAGCGTAATTTTGGTAGGCCTATTACCTCCGCTGTGAACATATGGGAGGATATCTGAATGATGAAATTGTGAAAATAAACTACCATAACTTGTACTCCTTTTGTCAGTCTTTCCTGAGTCGCATTAAGTTGTCCGGTATAACCTGTGTGGTTTAAATTAGGCATACACCTCTACAAATCAGTGCAGCTATGGAACGTTCTGAAATGTATCATTTTTTCTCTTAATTATTCAATGTATGAGTAGGCCTAACAGCTGATGCTTAACACGCTGTTTTATATCTTGAATGCTGGTTATCCTGTACTAGTTCTGTTCGTTAATTAGGCCTAGTTCATTTATTCATTCATAAGGGGCATTGTGCGTATCAGGGGGAGAATACCCGCAGTTTAAAAAAAGGACTTCCACACTGATATGAGAAAAAATAATAATTTGTAACACTATGAATGATACGTGTCATGTGATTAATGAATTCTTTTGTTTCAGAATTTAAGTATTACTCAAATATTAAATGTTTTCATGTGAAATACGGTGTTGGGCGGTTTTTTGCAAAAGTGGGCGGGTTTTGGAACGTGATTGGGCGGAAATCGCTCTACCTAATCTGGCAACACTGGTCTTTGCACTGGGGAGCCATGTCCAAGAAAGCCAGTTTGGCATCGACAATCACCTGTCCCTCCTCCTGTCGCTGGTTGTCTCTGTCTTTATGCGAATACGGCTGCATCATATCGCCAAATTAACCTCGCTTACCTGGCAGAGAGGAAATTCCCGAAAAAAACTCGGAAAAACCATCCTGTTTCAAGGATTTTGAAAACGACAGATATAGTTTTATATATATATATATATATAGTTATATATAGTTATATATAGTATAGTTCTGTATATGTGTATAGTTATATATATGTGTGTATATATATGTGTGTGTGTGTGCATATATTTGTGTATATATATATATATATTGTATTAAATGTATAATTGTAAACATACTGTACCAAACTACATTAGGATTATAAATCAATAGAAATTATATATAAAGTGTAAATATAGTACATCAAATTATAAAAATAGACATGTGTATATATATGTATATATATGGATTGTATATTGTAAATTATAAAATATATAGTATTTATTTTATTTAAGTTGTATATGTATGGATTGTAAATATCAAATATAGTGTCATAAAGAAAATTGTATATAGATATATAAAAAGATGAGGAACACAGGAAGTTAATTTATTAAATATTTGTCCTTTTCTTTTTGTTTTGTATTTTTCACATGTTTAATTTGTATTTGAATGTCTGAAATAAATTCAATCAATAGTTCCAGTTGTATCTCAGTCTGGAGGGTTGCTGGTTCTAGTCCAGAGTGATGCAGTGTTAAATGGATAAGATATTTACTTTTTGAGAAATAAAATGTTAATCTGAGTCCAGCAGAAACATTTCTGATAGTAGATATAATCAGTGGCAAGTTAAATGTCCTGTGTTAAAAAGTGTGTTTCTTGTATAACATAGAGGAAAAAAATCTGCCTACCACTTAAAATCAAACATGGAATATCAACTATGATGTTTTTAGTGTCATCCACTGAGCCATCACCGCTCAAATTTGCTACATGTTTGCATGAATTTTCCATAAGGTGTAATGCACTAGGCAGCGGGTTGACCCATTCAAGATGGCCGCCGCGGTGGCCGTCAGCCGACCGGAGCTCAACATTGCCGTGACGTATCTAGTGTTCTATATATATCTATGGTTGGGACCTTCAGATCGGAGGAAATCGCCTTGAACACTCTGTGGATTTCCCTCGGAACTTCCTCTACGGAAGTAGAGCAACCCGAGCCTCCGAGTTGACGTCACAACAATAGCTGCCCATTTCATTGACAGACTAAAGTGAACGTGCAGCAAGCACTAAGAGGTGAACTTAACACCCGTTCCAACATTTGCATTACGATACATTACAGCTTAAAATTATAAGCATTAACTGATTAATTCTCCCTCATGTTCAACCATCGCAAGCAGTTCTAGTAACTGATTCTTCTGATTCAGTTAAAAAGCGCAAAGACGTCCCTGCGGGCATACATACTTGTTGTTATGGAGTCTAGTCTCACGAACGACCTGTTTTTCCGGTTTTATGTTCAATTCAATTCAAAGTGTTTATTGTCATATGCATAAATGAGACGTTCTCAGTTGTGCAATGAAATTCTTCCTTTGTTTCCACAGACTGAATGCCAAGATTTTTTTTTACAAGATAGATAGAACAAATAATACATTTAAGTTAAAATAAATAAATAAATAAATAAATAATATGAATTATAAATATACCTACGAACGTTTCCTGAACTCTCTATTTCGGAAGAAGGGAAGGTTTACGTAAAGAAACGTAAGAGCTTCCGAACCTCCGAGCTGCTTTGAAGGCGGCTGCGCAGTGCACACCCAAGCATCACGTTAACGCGCATGGAGAAATAGGATGTCACGGAAATCATGTCCGTTAGCTCTTCAATATAAGTCTGTCAAAATAAAAGTCCCTCAAAACAATCGTTATTTTGGGGATTCATTTATCCGCGTGAGAAATTTGAATTGTGGCGTGTGATAGTGTGTGAACTGGTTGATATGAGTGTGTCTCAGGGCCAAATGGTGAGACTTGGCAGCTCTGTCAGTTGTGAAACAAAGCGGACGGACGTGGTCTCTATAGCAACGACCTCAGCTACCCAACACTGATCAAAAAAACGATTGTTTCTCTCAATCAAAGCACCAAAACAGGACAACTGATGCCCAGAGCCTTAACCCATACATGTTGTGTAATTAACAAGGACCGTTGGTGTAGTTGTGTTGAGGAATGTCACAGATGTCACTGTAAAATCGCCGTTATTGTGCAGCCATCGGCTCTTCCGTTAGCCAATGGGATGAATGCTTATAGCTTCATATATTGCCGTGGAGGGATTACATTGCAATGAGTGGAAAACCCCTGCGTCGAAAAAAGAAGCGCAAGGTCCTCCGTTAGCCAATGGGATGAATGCTCATAGCGTCTCTATGTGCAGCCATCGGCTCTTCCGTTAGCCAATGGGATGAATGCTCATAGCTTCATATATTGCCGTGGAGGGATTACATTGCAATGAGTGGAAAACCCCCTGCGTCGAAAAAAGAAGCGCAAGGTCCTCCGTTAGCCAATGGGATGAATGCTCATAGCGTCTCTATGTGCAGCCATCAGCTCTTCCGTTGGCCAATGGGATGAATGCTCATAGCTTCATATATTGCCGCGGAGGGATTACATTGTAATGAGTGGAGAACCCCCTGCGTCGAAAAAAGAAGCGCAAGGTCCTCCGTTAGCCAATGGGATATGAATGCTCATAGCGTCTCTATGTGCAGCCATCGGCTCTTCCGTTGGCCAATGGGATGAATGCTCATAGCTTCATATATTGCCGCGGAGGGATTACATTGTAATGAGTGGAGAACCCCCTGCGTCGAAAAAAGAAGCGCAAGGTCCTCCGTTAGCCAATGGGATATGAATGCTCATAGCGTCTCTATGTGCAGCCATCGGCTCTTCCGTTGGCCAATGGGATGAATGCTCATAGGTTCATATATTGCCGCGGAGGGATTACATTGTAATGAGTGGAGAACCCCCTGCGTCGAAAAAAGAAGCGCAAGGTCCTCCGTTAGCCAATGGGATATGAATGCTCATAGCGTCTCTATGTGCAGCCATCGGGTCCCCCGTCAAAGGGTTACATTGTAACTAGTTGAAAACCCCATGCGTCGAAAAAAGAAGCACAAGGGTACCCTTTTGCGTCAGAAACTGAAGCAAAAGTCACTGACCGTTCGTCAGAAATCGACGCGCTCGGAGTGAGAATGTGTTGGTTAAAACAGCTGAAGGAAACTACATAGTCTGGTGATGATTCTCCGTGGGTCTTTCATAGATAGTGGATAATATTACTCGTTATTAAAAGAATTCTTCACCCACAAAATTACCATTTGTATATCAAATATTCACCGTGTTACCTTGAGTTCTTGAAGAAACAGAACGGAGAAACAAAAAAAGGTACTATTTAAGTAAATGATAGCACTGTTTGGTGCCATAAGTGTCAGTGCAAAAACATTCAGTGAAAATACATAATGTTTTTATTAGTTGAACTTTTGAACATTTGGTATCAAGTTAAAAGCATTCTGACTGCTGTAAGTTTGCCCTTTTGTAATGTTGTGATGATATTGTCATCTTCTTTCCTGGAATTAGCTTCATGCATCAACAAACAAGTGCTATTATTTTTGCAATTCTGTTTCCATTGTATTCCCTGGGGTCACTGAGCTGGTGTGTCTGATAAGTATCTCAGAACACCACTCAAAGGAATACGTCACCCACAAAATGATTAATTACTAACCCTACGTTAGGCGAATAATAAAGATATAAATTTGATGAACTGCAGTAAATGCGGGCCATACTTGGCAAAAATATATAAAAACTTCCATCTACAAACTTTCACACAACTCAAGCAGTATCAAGTCCTTACCAATTAAAATGCATCTTCATTAAAACCTTACTACTTTGTACTCATCCCGACTCCAAGGGATGAGTAGCGTGCCTGTGCAATAGTAAGACTGTCAGTTGATACATAAATGATCATTTAGTAGATGAAGTATTCCTTTAATATAAAAACATTAATTAGTATAGCTCTAAATGTAGAACTTGATCTGCTCTTTAGGAACATTCTGATACAAACTGCTTATATACCACATGGTCAATAATCTAGGAGTTCTCTGATACCACCATTAAAAATGCTAAAATGTCAAGACTGTTACCTTCCATTTAGATAAAGGGCAAATGTGTCTAAGAAGGTCAAATTGCCACAACTTAAATAACAAAGGACGCCCAACATTGTCAAAAAACCTCAACTAACCTTTGTCTAACTGGTGGTCTCTTTGGATGGGGATATGTTTTGACAGTTAGGTTGGTTGGGTGTCTGATCATCCACAGTATGACCCTGCTGAGATGAGCTCAGGCTGGCACACAACAACAAAAAAGAGAATCTACACAGCTTGTACTTTCAGCAACAGGAGCACAGCTTGCCATGTTAGCACTAAAAAAGAAAACACACAACCACGCTTTCAAGTCAAAACCAAAAAGTGTTTAATAGTTGCCACAGTTTCCATTGTGCAACAGGATTAATCAATGAAAAGCAATGTATGAATACACAGATGGGAGGACACAAATATGGCAACAAACAAATGAATGTCATCTCCAAAGACGGAGACGAATAATGACACAAATGCTCAAGAGACATTTTTTACAGGGCAGCTTCCATCTGCAGTTTGAATAGTTCCTGGAGTCTGAGGAGTTTTCATTCAGTATGCAGCTTTTTCCACTCCATTGCTACCATGTTGAATTATTATTATTTGTTTCTCTTCCCCGTTATGCCTGCATAATAATGTTTATAAAATGTGTGATGGGGATCTTGGTGTCCGGTTAAGTCTCCGGGTTCTCAGGCATTATTGATTTATTGAAAAATGAAATACCTGTATTGTATTATGTCCCCTGTTAGCAACATATCAACTGACAACATTATCCAGAGTGGCTCTCAAGTGTCTGAAAACATGGAGGCTTTCTTTGCCATTGCTTTCTGTACACCATGGACAAACATCATATATTCTACGATATACTGTATCTCTTGGTCTGAGATGATTGCAAGATGAACTACGTGAAATAAGTTTGCAGAGATGAAGCAGAATTTTGCACAGCATGGCTAAAAAAACCAAATGACTCAATCAACTTTGGTACGCACAATGATTGGTGAAATCGTTAAGTCTCAACACACAGCAAAAAAGAAACTGACATGTGGAGACTGCAGCCATGTAAAACTTTAATCAAGAAATGGTAAGAAATCGGCCGCCACCAGCCTTCTGGCTTTAAGATGAAAGACTAAGGCTGTACCCCAAATTACTCCCGATTAATAATTTATCTTTACTAAGCACACAGTTTTTACTCCCCATCATTAATTCTGAGAGTTATTTGGATGCACTACTGTATGTACTGCCCTCAAAAATACCCACTAGCAATGGAGAAAAGGAGTCCATGACATGTAGCCTGCACTACTGCTAACAATCCCAAAATGCAATGTGTCACATTTTATAGATGTAGATCCGAAGACTTAATTTACTGCCCACTATAAACTAAACCATCATGCGTTGGACACAGCTTAAGAGTCTACAGCCATGGTACAGTCTCTGATGTACAATAAGAACTGGAAAAAGTGAACATGCTTAAACATGCTTCCAATTTCCCCAATTCCCCATGAGACCCAAAAAGCATTTTCACCATTGTCCACCATTGTTGAAAGGACACAATATAGAGCACATAGTCTTATTATTTTAGTGTGGTTGTGGCACACTGTAGGAAGTCTGCACTGATTAACCAGATCAATCAATCAGTAATTAATACTTCAAATGGAAACTAAAACAAATGTGGAAATGCACGCACACACACACACACACACACACACACACACACACACACACACACACACACACACACACAGTGATGTCGCGGTTGCTGTGATTAATGCACCATTCACTTAATATGCAGGCATGAAGGTAATCTAATTAAGGAAGGAAAGCATTCAACTTAATTAGCTGATATTCCCTTATAGCAAGCATTAGATCTCAACATTGTAATACAGTACAGCATTTGATATAGCATAGATTGCAGAGAAAAGTAAAAGAAAAAAGACTGCAGGGAACAATAAGATATGTTTAAAGTTGTGTAGTATTATATTGTGTAATATTATATCTTAATGGTTCGATTTTCTTGCATGTGTAAACTGACATTTCATACAGCAAAATATAACACAACCTCAGAGGTAGAATGTATTCTTAAGCCTTATTGGATGGGGGTTATTTATGGAAAAACTGAGGCAAGGGCCCCTGCTGACACCTTTAACCACCAGATGTATTGTAACAGATTATTTAGAAATATGTCACATATATTGTGTTTATTTTGAGCTTTGTAGTGCTGGTTAGTGTTTTTTTTAAATTTTGCACAGAACCAGGCAAGCTGTTTCCCACTGTTTGCAGTGACCCTCTAGCGTCCCTTTTGAACTTAGCGGGGATGGCATTTCAGTCTCCACTCGTTGCATTTATAGTGTCCTTTCAAAATAAACTTTTATCTTCACAGTAAGTCAGGTTTAGACAACAAAACCACTTAGTTAGGTTTAGGAAAAAGAGCATGGTTTGCTGACCAAAGACTCACTTGATTAGCGAATGAGAAACGTGACTAGGGAACCCCAGAGTCATCGTTAGCTTTAAGAAATGAAGGGACCTAGCAAGCGTTCGCTGTTTGTATTAAGTAAGTCAAACCACTTGGAGAACACTAATGCAAGGGTGATATCTCACAAATGAAAAAAAAAGTTACGTTTTATTTTAAACGCTAATTTCAAAAAAGAAAAATCCGTTCAACTGCAAATAGCAGTATATTCGGTGAGGCCTGGTTTGCAAATGGATGACACAGCAAGAAGACCTTCCCTACTGTAATAAATGGCAGAACATGCGACCATGAACAGTGCAATGAGACAATCTGAATGTGATGGCTGTATGAGGAAATGCTGTCGTCCACATTTGTAAATACCATTCCCGCGTCATAAGCACCTGGAATTGATGAATAGCCAAGTTACGTAATGTTCTTTATCGCCAAACCTATCAGCACACCGGGCCTGTCACATAATACTCATATTGGTTTGAACATAAAAAAAATGCATTAAGTATGCATTACATGGCCCTGTGGGAAATAGCTCTCATTGAGTTGAAGGCCAACCATTTCCAGCAGAGTCATCAACTTGAGAGAATCGTCTGGCTTGCAAGGCCATGTAGACACAGTTGTTGTGTGAATGATTATTAACCAACATGGAAGTATCAAGATAATCCCCAACACAAGGGGTAGGGCCTGTTGCCGGTTGTGACTGTCCCTGCTTCCCACATTTGGCAACAATGTTTTTAGGACCAGTGTGCCAAATATTTTATCCGTGAGAAAGTCATTTATCTTCATCATCTCGCCTCGACTGCTCATTGAGAGACAATAGTAATTTACATGTTTTATTGTTTTGGTACAACTTTCTCAGTTTAAGTTATACTTTATGAAGGATTTAAATAATGGCTTTATTAATTGTTAATAAATAATTTACCAATGCTTTATCCTGTCAGATTGTACAAAAGATGTTACTGGTTAGTCATTAATAGTTAAGTCATTCATTACTAAGGCTCAAAAGTTTCCCATTTCTAATAAGCCTGCTGTTGTAAGTGTTAACAATATCATTTTAAAACAATTAATTCTCCAGTTAAATACTAATACGGCCATTAATAATAATATTAGGTCATTAGTTTCCTACTTTCTAATAATAAGCCATCAGTCGACGTTATCTGCATACAATTATGATGTTAAATCATAGCTGAAGGGATTCATACAGGGATTAATGGCCAATATCCTGCAGCACATTCCTAGAAGGTCAGAGGTGAAATGGTCCATTGGAGGAGAGCCGAGGAAGGAAAAAAAGGTAATTAAACAAAGTGGAGGAGGATTAACCGCTGAAGTGATTGTTTTAGGCATCACTATTGCAGCGGCTGTGTGAGCCTGTAATCACAGCAACCAATACCACCCTCCCTTAGAACCTCAGTGAGGGTGTGATTCTGTAGAAAGGACCCTTTATTTTAATTAGAACCCTCCTCCAGATATACAGGAATCAACTGTAAGCAGTTTGCATGGTACGTAGTTGTAATCTGCAAAGTTACAAAGAGATTGAGCGTACACCTGACAGAAGTAGTAGTAGAAGTTGTAGTAGAAATGATGTTACTACAACTGTTACTTGTACAACTACTAAAGCCTCTAACGATAACAGTGTGCACAAAATTCATACATAATATCTTGTTCAGCAGTGTGTGTATTTGCCTGCAATCCAGCAACCAGTTCCACTATTGCCACTACTTAATGCTTCTTTTAAATAGCACTATTGAGTGTCCCAAATCAGCTCATCACTCATGCTCATTCAAGTATATCCTTGCTAAAACAAGATTAAAGAGAGCGTATACAGGTGTAACTCTATGCTACATCCAGGGGGTATTTTTGCAAGTTCCAAACCAGATGCTCAGTTGTCCTTTGAGTCTCAATGTGTCTGTATGTGCACGCGTTTCTTCACATTCCTAACAAGGGATAATCTCAGGAGGTTTCCCCTTGTACACTGTATATGTGCAACTTCAGCCCTTGACGGCCAGGTAACACATCAGCACGTTGATGGCCCTGGGGACAGATTTTCTTTGAGAACCCAACTCATCTCTCATTTATAAATTCCCCATTCAGGTCCAGAGAGGGGGCATCTGTAACATGATTAAATTCATGAAGCACCAGTCGAGGCCTCCCCCTCACAACAGGATCTGTTTTTAATAAGGCTCGTTATAGTGTCCCCAGGGAGATTTCTAAGCAGTGCTGTCTCTCCATATTGATGTCGTTTTGCAAGGATGCCTCTACCTTTACATCATTGGACTCTAAACTGAGTGGGACAGATGTCAAATAGATACTAAACCTGTTTTTTGCCAGTTCTCCTAAGCTTAACACCATCACCCTAAAGAGAGGGCAGTGAAAGGTCTCAGGATCAATATTTATTAATGTCAGCCAAAAATATCCTACAGCAACAAATCCATGTCACTTGATGGATAGCCTCCTCAAAAAATCAAGCCTGTATATAGGCGTTCTCTTGTTGTACAGAGACAGGTATTGCCTAACACCTCAGTTACTTTTACATCCTTCAATATTAGTTAGAATCTGTTTTTTTTTCATCGTAAAAATATCCAGGCTAATTGTCTAATACCATCAGCAGATGCTATGATGTTTGTTGTAATACGATTCAGATTAGTGATTTGAGTAAATTAAGAATAAAATAGAAAGCAGGGTTTGCATGATGTATTTCTTATTTGCTGGTTTTGCTTAGAGCATCTTACTAATTGATAGACTTAACTTTTGTAAATGAGCTTCTCTTTATTTGTCACTTTTAATGTCTGCATACTTGAGAATAAAGGTTCTATAAAATGAGACTAACCATCATTAGATATATTAATGCATAAGAAAATCCCTTTGCCACCCCAGATAAATATTCCTAGAACAGCCACTGCACTCATGTTTCATCAAATAACAAGTTTATCCCCAGAGATTATTGTTGGTCATGATAAAGGAATAGGGGGAAATAAAACCCTAGAGCCACACTGCCACCATGGATATACAAAACACTCTCAATGGATGCTGGTACAGATCAGGCCTTTGTTTCTGTTTTTACAAAGCCACTTCTAATCTACATGAGGTTCATTCATTCCAGTGGGCTCAGAATCAACACTGGCTTGTCTTACTGGCAAAATAAAATCAGAAGGTTACAGGTCTAAATAAAGCTAAATAAAAACGCAATGAAATAATGAATTAGCCAGATCAGACTACAGAACATTTTGTCTTTGGGCGACAAAGATACAAATAACATAATGCAATAGGCTCAATATGAGACTAAAAGCAGAATGATTGATGATTGTGTATTGGAGAACTTTAATGGGACTGCATGGACTAACTGGATTTGCTGGATTTGGATTGCTGGGCGAGATGGAAACAGGAGATGTATATTTCTTGTTTTTATAACGACTGCTTTTTATTACGTCTGGTTAATCGATTGATCAAATCTCCAGGTCAGATATGAAGGAATCGAATGATTAATTAAACTTCCATACACAAGAATCCATCACAAGCAGCGCTTCTGCCATCAAAGCCTTCAGCTTCAAGCAAATATATGAGGTAGTCCAGCAAAATCAATGGGTTCCCCAGAGCGTTGCCTACTGCACCACATGCACATGAATCTTATCTATCAAGTCAGCATTAGCAGCTGAACATGAAAGCCACAAGAAACCGAGACAAAAGATTACCATCAAAGGTCAGTCACTAACTGTGCAACCACAAGCAGTTGGCTATGACCAACAAGACCTACCTAAAGCAGACAAAATAGCTGGTTTTCCATTGACTTCCAAAACAACCCATATGACTACTCCAGAAACAATTCATGTCTATTTCCTTCCTCTTTACTTAACATTCTGTTCTGCTTAACCAACTTAAACTACTTGGGTACAGATGGGGAATGATTGTAGTCCTGGTTAAAAGACACCAGCGTTGAGTGGTTGTAGTAGATATGATGCAAACCACAGATGAACCAAGACATTTTTCACTTCTTAATGGAAAACTATACTACTACAGTAAATGATCACACAGGATGTAAACAAAACTTAAGGTTAGTCGAATATATTTAGAGGTAGATGAACCGTAAAATTTAGCAATCCTTCTTGTTGTTGTGCGCACAGTTTTCCTGTGCAAGGAGAGAATACTAGTGACAATAATCTGGCCAAACTGAGAGCTTGTTAACAATCTTTGATTGTCTGATTCTTCTGTTTTCTTTTACCCTGTTGGAACTGTTGGACAGCAACGTCATCTTGATCTCAGATCTTTGGTGATTGTATTATCATAACTGATAGAAAGGATTACCGAAGATAGGAAAATAAAACACAAGTTGTTATAGTCATATTTTTCCTTAAAAGATGTTAACAGACAAACTTGCATGTTGGCTTTATGCATCTTTTTGCACCAAACAGCCAAAGTACAGACTGTTCAGATGTATTAAAATAAGCACCAACCATGTATCTGTTAGTGGCAGTGAACATTTTAATGTGTCAACTCTCCATAGTTCTCTCTGTTATATTTCTTTAGTTGCCTAAGTGCAAATGTCTTGCAACACTTGAAACATTTTCAAAGGCCATGGACATGTCTTTGCATTTATCAGTACTGAAAATGGGCATATTTGCATCGACTTTACGCACAATCTTTATATTCCCCTGTTGTAAAATTCTCTTTGTGTTTATGACGTTTAGCTTTGTTATGACAACATCAAGCTACGTGTACCTTTGCTTCTGAAAAAACATACAAGTATTATGCAACGACTTGGGATCGCTTGTCAGAAATTTTTTTAGGCATTTGAGGGTAAAACAGATTGATGTTGTTGCGTTTCTGGTTCAGGCAGCCTCAATTTCACAACTGAGCAGGAGTTATGGAGGAGTGGACATACACCACTGTAAAATGCAGTGTACAATTTACTGCTTTGAGGTTTCAGCCTGTTGCCTTCATCTGTCCGTAGTCTTTTCTGTTTTCAAAAAATGTGTTTTTAACACTGATGTTAATCATTGTTCTGAGTGCTAACCTGTGAACACATACAGTATATAACTTGATATACTTGTAAATAAGTGATCACAGGGACTTTGAGGTAACAATCAGAGCTTTACTCTGCTAAAACAGAATAACCTGTTTTTGGTTGTCGCCATCTTGTTTTTTTGGTACCAGAAGTGACACAAGAGGGTGGAGTTAAGTACAACCGATCTCTGAATGAGACATTTTTAGGTGATCAAAATGTAGTTTGAAGTCAAACCATGGCTTGAAACATGGACAAGTCCCAGACCAGACAACGCCGCGGAAGGGACCTGTCAATCACAAGGTAGCCACGCCCTAAAGCATATGCTGCTTCTAAGTCTATTTTACTTTAAATGGGATCATAATTTACTAAATGAACATCATGCTGTATTAAAGAAGACCTGGAACTAGCAACTGAGACCATAAACACATGTTTACAATGTTAACTAAGGTAATAAATCAAGTGAGAAGTAGGATCAATTTCTCATAGACTTTTTTACCATTAGACTTTTTTGTTGCAGTTTCACTGTGCTGGCTTTAGAATGTACGTTTAAGGCACTTTTCACATTGGTTTCCCTTTTCAGAAGCAAAGGTTGCCACTTGTGCATTCTCTGATATGGGTGGAGGGGGAACACAAAAGTCACTGTATCTGACGCCCCTGTCTTAGGTTTTGGACATGTAAACACCCTAGTTAAGAAATATATTTTCAGTGTAAGGAGAGTCATACTTGAAGAAAATGACTGCCTGTCCGCAGGCAAATAAACAGATCAAGAGATTCATGAGGCAGAGCTGAACGTTTTACTCCTGTGAGGAACAGAGTAATGACTGTTGCTGCAGTGACTAGAGATATGAGACATTTGTATAAAGACTAGCTTTTAGGTCGTGTTATCAGCAGTTCAGAGCTGCACTTGTTATAATGTTCTGCACTCCTGTAAGTGATACAAAGCATTACTTCTATTATGTCGTTTGTGTGATGTACACTTCGTACACAATTTGATAATAAGATGACTGGCAGACATGGCTCATGGCAAGTAGAATCATCAGCCAACATTAGGAGCTCAACAGACTTATGTTAGCTTGCTGTTCAATGCTGTTTTGTAAAACACAAAATAGTGATTTGGGAAACAGGATGAAGACATTTTAAAGATTTTCCTATAGCAAATTTCTAGTTTGAGTTAAAATTATCCAATATTTCACAAATAAAAGCAAACATTTGTTCTTCATTCCTCTCTTACTAATCACTTCACAGTGCCTTTTGATATTTTGATAGCCTTCGGAGGGGACCACTGGATGGTGCCAAACTGTATATAAAGTAGTAAAAACTAGCTCCACCTCCATTAGCTACAACAGTAAATATACACACATACACATTGATGCATCATTTTAAAAATAATACTAATAATGTTGCTCGTTTGTCCATTATTGGTACTTTTAACAGAACAGTGTATAGTATAATGACACCACGAAGATCTTAACAGCTTTACAAAACGTCCTTAAAGCTGCTATTGCAATCCAAATGGCTTCTTACTCATTTTGTGTCCATCTTAACCTTGTCTCAGTATACTGTAAGATTTGTCGAAGGTCAGCAGCTTCCTCGTGCCTCAGCAGCCAGAAGGCAAAGACAAGAAAAGCAATAAAACTTCTTCAAATATCTCCTCTCTCTATATAATTATATTTTCAGCTTTGAGTTATTTTCACCAGCTCCTATCCAACCATGAATTTAGACTAATAGATGCTTTCACTTGATTTGAACCTCATGTGCTCTGAACCTGCACAGCAACAAAAGTGGCAAATAAAAACAAAAAAAGGGAGAAGAATAAAAGCTTTTCATCAAATATAGCTTGCTACTAAGAACATTACAGAGGCCTGAATCCAACTCAAATAGTTTTAGTGTGAAGCAAATGTCAGCTTTGCCAACAACAATGCTGCCCGGAGGATGTTCAGAGCCAAGGACGAGCTCAGAGCCAACAAAAATGATAATGATTTCTTCTCAGTTCGGAGAAATCATCAATAGCTGTGCCATGAGCTGAAAGTGGTACAAGAATATTCTGCTCAAGTGACAAGTTATTTTATTTTACTTAAAAGTGCAATCAGTGATATTTTACTGGCTCTTGAACAAAGAAAATAAATTGAACAGACTGCATCAGCATGTAACACTTTTTCAATAAATGGTTTGAATTGATTCATGCAGGCAGTGGACCCACTAGTAGGGACCTATTGACCCAGAGCAGCGTCTGGCAGTCTGTCTGAGGTTATTTTTTGTATATCCTAAGCTACTGTAAGCTATTTTATAGAGTTCCCTTTAAGCGAAATAATCTGAATAAATTTGTCACTGGTAAACTATTCAACAGTGTATACCTAGGGCTTTTATTTTGAAAGTTACAGTAAAAGTGGATCTAATATGCACTGTCTTTGTCAAGGTTGTAAGGAGAAATAAAGTTTCCTGTCTTGGTTTGGATTAAGGCGCCTCTGTGTTGTTCTACACTTTAGTGTACGTTTTAAATATGTGTATTCCTTACAACACCATGTTTGGAGCCTTTATTCGCAGTGATAAAAGCTTAGAAAAATCAATCTTATTCCAAAATGACCTTGCTTTATAGCTGCATAATATTCAAGTTTAAACGAGTACATTCATTGGGTAAAGACAACTTCCTCCCCAAGGTGAATTTGCTTGGTGACTCCTACTGCTGGTTTAAAAAGGGACACCGTGGCAGACAGAATATGTCTTATACTCCTATATTTGCAGCAAAAGGTTAGAATAATTGGTGGACCATCTGTGTCTGTATTATTTCTTTAGGGGGGGAATAGCAAATACAGTTAATTCAACACTGAGTTGTGGACAGAGATGGTGCTCCAGTCTGCATATGGTTGGGTTTTAAAAAATCTATTTTAAATCAATACTGATACTATAGCATTTTACTAACATTGAAAAACATTAAAAGATGATAATTTTGCCTTCTGTCATCAAAAATATCGCAAAATAAATGAGGAACAACCATTTTGGAGACAATTTTTATTTCAAGAAAAAAATCTGGTCCATTGTTGTTTTAGATGACAAAGAAAATTAAATATCTTGTATCTATTGAGGACATTCAAGTACTCCAACTGTGCAACCCTTTCATCATCTTTCACAAATGAAAGAAAATGAAAGTCAGTGTGTAGACTGATAGGTCAACTCAATGCTGCATTATTGTCTTGACAAATTCTTTCATTGATTGTAAAGAAAGTCAATAAATATATGCCTGTTCCCTTCTCCCTTTACATTAAGACACATGCATTTATGTAGAGCATGTTTCATCAATGGTACGCATCATGTAAGCATTTTTTCATTGGTGGAATATCAGTTTCACCCCTGTGGCTTTTTTCAGTGGCTGGGCTTGTAATAACTGTACCTTAACCTTACCATGACCATGACCAGTGTAGGAAGAAGTATTCAGTAGAAAAAACACAATGGAAATAAATACTCAGTCCTGCATTCAAAAAGTAAGTATTATCCACTAAATATAATTACAGTATTTACAGAAGAAGTATCTTACTCATAAGGCTCCTGTGATTCTGATGCATTAATGTTTTAGCATTATTGTATACTCTGTTGAGATATTGAGGTGATAATTTCTTTCGGCCTACTGTGCATTTATAAACTGATCACATTTTCTTTAGAAGTTAGAATGCTAAAAGTTACAAGTTACTGAGACTGTTACATAAACGCAGTCAAGCTAAATAAAACATTTCCTTCTAAGTTGTAGCAGAGTAGAAGTATAAAGTTGCAATGAAATGATTGAAATGGAAATAAAATTGTCCTTAAATACAGAACAAGAGTAAATGTTATGAGTTACTTCTCACCTTCATGTTCAGTGAGCAGATTGCACATTTGATTCACTGCTGGCCACAATCTAAAATAAAAATGCTCAATTAAGTAAGAACAGTCTGTTGTCAGGAGCAGTGATGCATTTACAGCGTCAGTGACCATGAATCTTTGAACTGAAGTCAACGAAATGTTGAGCAAAGTGATTTGTAATTCCTGCCTCTAATTTGTACGCTTCGAACCTTTTCACTGATACAGAATGAGTTCGGGTTCATTTTTTTCTCCCATCATTAATCAAAGTAGTGCAGAAATGTCTATCTTTAACCTTTAGAATTTTTTAGTTAGCCATTTGATGAGTAATGAAGAGCACATTCAGTATTCACCTGAGTGCACATTTTTGAAGTTAATTTCACTGACACATAAAGCCTAGTTACACTATCAATCATAGCTGTCAAGACCCTCTGGAGTAACCTTTTGTTCTTCAGAAGCTCATAAAAATCAGAAATTGCTTGAAACATGAAAAGACACATGAAAAGAGGGCAAAGTCTTTGGACCTTGCTGGTCTTTGTGAAATACATGAGTGTATATCCACCATTCGGTTATCAGCAGGGGTCTGATTTAGCCAGTTGATTGCACAAATCATTTTACAGCCCATTAAGCTCACAGTATGAACACTGTTGCAAGCAAAGGGTCTTTCAAGAGGATAAAGCGATCACTTTATCTGTTAAGAGATCATACAGAGTATGTAGACTGAGATAGACCATTGGCTCACAATGGAAACAATCCCTGATTGACAGTTGCTTCAGATGCAACACAAAGCGTACTTTTGTACCTTGCTGTACTCAAAATGTGTGAGTGTGCAAAGAAAATGCTATTGGCTGTCTTGTCGAGAATCAAGTGCAAGGGGCACCCTCCTGGTCTGAAAAGTGAAGCCAGTGCAGAAGTGCCTTCATATTCTTTTAAATGGCCAGCAGGATGTGACTCCTCTGGTTGCGAAAGCAGTCCGATTATATAGTCTATGAGAAAATTATCCTGCTTCTCATTAGATTTTTTACCTCAGTAAACATTGTAAACATGAGTTTATGGTCTCAATCACGTATTTCAAGTCTTCTTCAATACAGCATGATGTTCATTTAGTAAATTATGGTCCCATTTAGAGTAAAATTGACAATAAAGCAAAATATGCTCTAGGGGGTGGCTGCCTTGTGATTGACAGGCTGCTACAACCTCGTTGTCTTTGTTTCTGCCTAAAAACAGCTTTTTAGCTCCACTCTTTGACTTCTGGTTCCAAAATAACAAGATGGCAACAGCCAAAAGACCACAAACCAATGGGAGTCACTGTTACTACTTCTTCCACCTCTTACATACAGTTTATGGTTATGTGTGAAGATTGATATTACCTTTAGGAAAGAGTGGCATAAAGGATATGTCTGGAAACAATTACTAATCGCTTCATGCACTACTCCTTATATAACAAATTGCTTTATCGCTGACTGCTGAGGTGTAGTGTCGCCCAATGGTCATTTTCACATGATCAAAATGCAACCTTTTGCATTGTGGGATTGTTTGCAGAAAGTAATGTACATGCAATAGCCCCAACTATTCTTTCACTCCATTATGTGATTGTATGAGGTTATAGTACAGTGCAGAAATTTAAGAATTCAGACACTCATAAAATGCATGAAGTCCACCACCAAAGAATCGTCTTGATTTCAGACACAGATAAAGATTAAAAGAAGGGGAAAACAGTCAGCCTCGCTCTGTTCTGACATCAGAGACTCCAGTAAAGTCCCACAATTATATTCTCTGAAAGCATTTAAAGTTGAAAATTCACTATTTAGTGGTGTTGTAGAGTTCACAAGACCTTGGTTTATCATTGCTTGCTCACTTTATACTGGCATAAGTAAAAATTGGATTCATGAATTATAAAATTACAAACATATGCCTGCACACAAGCTTGAGGGCTTCCTGGCTGTCAACGATTCATCATCATCATTCTCATTAAAAACGACATCCAGGGCTCTTTAGTACAAGCAATATGGCAGCCAAGGAATGATTAGGTTATTTTATTACCTCACCCTCTTCAAATTGATGCCTCCATAAGAAGATCGAATAAAAAAGTCTGAACTCTAACTGCGTGGCAGAAGGAGCTTTTCCAGTTTTTGTTTGACAGCTATATAGAGAGCAGAATGTTAAAGATTCAAGTCGTGCTTCACTGGTAAAAGATGCAGGGAAAGGAAAGCAAACTAATGACCGAGCCAATTTTCGTAGAGGTTTCTGTAGTTTATACCATAAGAATGGGGGTCGTCTCAGTCGGGAATGTATGAGCGTCTATCGACCCAAACCTGACTGTGCACCAGCCTGGAGGGCTGTACAACCAAGGACAGAGCTCCACTCTCATTACAGGGAGGTCTCACAGACTGTAAGACTCCCTGAAACCTTGCAAGTACAACTGGGAAATTGAGCAGTCACCATGCAGCTTACAAAAAGTGAGACACATTGATGGAGCAGGTGTTCTGGTCCAAGCCAATGAAATGTATTGCAAGTACTAGATATGAAATATTAATTGTAACTGGGGAGAAACTGTAAAATGTCATATTGCTTTAAAGAATGAAATAAAAAGAAATCTGTACACTGCATAGCCATGCATTCAATATTCAAAAGCAATCTGGTTTTAAAAGCAACCTCAATTTGATTAGTGTATGGACTAATGGAAAAATGAAAAAGTAATGCTGTCATAACTGCAGGAGACATTATATTCTAAGGACGGAGGCACCTTGAGGTTAATTTGTGATATTGGTTGGTATGAATAGAATTGACTCAAGATAATAATAAGGAAATAAAAACGTCATTTATATTGCACTTTTTATACAAGAAATGCAGAACAAAATGCTTTACAAAGAAGTAAAATAGACAAAGAATGATTATAAAACACAGATAAAATACCAAAAAGACAGATACGAATAGGAAAAAATAGAATGCAGGACATAAGATGGAAAAAAACACTGAATAGTAGTAATAATGTTAAGATAAATACCCATATTTTCAGCTTTCACAAACATCAATAAAACACTGCAGCAGCATCAAGATGTCTCCATTTTCTTCTTCCATTTTCAACCTATATTTTGATATTATTAAATGTTTCATTCAGAAGATTGTGAGCTTGCTTTGTCAAAAATAAGTGAGTCATAGTGCTGCTGAATTAATCCTGAAACAAGCTCAGCACGGGTTACAACAGATCTTTTCACAGTTGCCAGATGTTGGACATCTGGTCATAGAGATGTCCAAATGGAAATGGCTGAGACACCTTGCAACACTTTAGAAATCAGGTTGTCCGACCTTCAGACCATTGATTGTTCGGGCAGTTTATCAGGCAAATTGATTGCCCTCCTAATGATGTTCAAATTGCATATTATCTTAGATGAATGACAGGCTGTGCAAGTCTAAACAGAATTTAAATAAAATGTATTTAAAAGTAAGTGGGAAGGCTTTATCGAAGGGGGACTTGAGAGTTAATAAATGAGGAATATTACTAAAACAACAGAAGGCCCTTTGTATAATCCCTTGAGAGTGTTTAGATGAGGTTTATATTGATGAACAATTCCAATTAAGCAAGTCAATAATGGAAAATGTTTTTATTTGAGTCTGATAAACGTTTATTATGTCTTTGATTCATTTGTGTTGTTAAGGGCCTGGGTGGGAATCAGAAGACCAATTACTTTGGTCTTCTGATTCCAGACAGTTTATTTATAATATGAAGTCTGAAAAGAGAATGCCATGAAAGAAGTTGTTGTCTTTCCATGCAGAGTTGTGCTCACATTGCAGATTAAGAATTACTTGAACATCTCACTGACATTAAACTGCTTTACAAGTTGTATCAGTCAGCAAAAAGTATTTCATAACCAAAAGTGAGGGGAACCTTTTTGACAAAGTTGTTGAACTTGGTGCAGCAGTTTTTGATACATCTGCTTTGATGAATAATAGATGATGAAGCTGCATTTGGCTTCTAACCCCTGTTTAACTTATTTTCTCCTTCAGAGAGGCTTTGGATCGGGCAGCCAAGAGGCAAGCAATGGTCGAGACAGATGCCAGACAGACAGGCTAGATTTGCCCTGGGTTATCCCTGCCACCTGCAGCGCTTGAAGTCTGTTCCAAGAAGGTCTCCCTGTCTTCTGCTGTCCCATGGGCGGGGGCTGAGACAGACTGCATCCAGGCATGCCAAGTCAGTGGCCCGAGGGCTGGACCAACTGCCAAGGTTTAGAAAACCCTCTGTTCACTCACATTTAAACACATGATAGGTTCAGTAAAGACTGGAGCAGAAATTTGCATTTTGGGATGAAACTGATATTATGAAAGGAGAGAGGAAAAAAACACTCCCACATAGTCAGCGCTTACAAGCAAAGCCAATTAACATCTTGCATGACGACTCTGTGCTGTAAATAAAGACATTGACTGATCAAATGATTGAAGATTTTCTTTTCGGCAACACTAGGATGGAGCATGGATTGGGACCATTTTTGACATTCACTGTTCCCAGAAGATAGACCCTACTGACTGTGATTATTTCATGACTTATTCTCTCGCACCATCATCAAGTTCACATTTGTAGTTTGGAGTGAAATGTCTATTAGATACCATGACATTTGTTAACAGCATTGTAAGAACTTTAGTGATCCCCATTTTTTTTTTTCACTTAGCATCATCATCTGGTCAAAATGTTAATGGTAAATGGTAAATGTATAGTTGTATAGCGCTTTTCTAATCTTCCGACCACTCAAAGCGCTTTTACATTACTAATCATTCACCCATTCACACCCATTCATACACTGATGACAGGAGCTACCATGCAAGGTGCCACCTGACCATCAGGACCCTAACTAACATTCATACACATACATACACCGCAGGAACAGCCTGCGGGAGCAATTTGGGGTTAAGTGTCTTGCCCAAGGACACATCGACATGGACTGCCAGAGCCAGGGATCGAACCGCCGATCCTCTGATTGGGGGACGACCCTGCTCTCCACTGAGCCACAGCCGCCCCCTTAATGGGCCCATTACTTTGGTTTATGACCAAATAGCTACTTTGTGATTTACTGGTTGCTACCACGATGTTGTCCGATCTTGGAGTTGTTTTCCCTGTTTTTGTTTTACAACTTTAACCCTTTCAAAGTGTGTTTTTTCAGTTCATAAAAGTTAAAAATTGTATTAAGCATTTGGTTGTACTTACATTCACCCTCTCATGTCACTTTTGGTTCCAAAAAGTCATGATGGTGTGACGCACACAAAATGTATGGTCACATTTTTGTTTATTTGATTAATATATGATGTAATGTACTGTTAGTTAAAATATTCAATGAAATATTCAATAATCTATTATACTAACTTCCTCAGAAGTATATTTCACCCTATGGCCAATAGGTGGCAGTGCAGCGCTGTGGTTTAGTATGTGCGCGCAACGTCTTCCCATAGCCCGGGAAAACTACCAATGAAGACGCCACAGAACTGCCTGTTTCTTCATTTATTCCTGTTTTCACAGGTTAGTAATATATGTAAATACAAAATAAACACGATTTAAATAGAGACAAATGTTTATAGAACAATTGTTAAAATTTGTGTTTCATGTATTTGTTTAGAGGCAACGTGAGTTCGGTATTAAGACTGACTGTCGGATGCTAACGTTAGCTTAGCTAAATGATAGAATAGCAGTACATTCCCCTGGGTTTTCTGGCTCCTGCACATCATAATATTTGTAAATAATTAAGTGACATAAATCTGTATGTTCAATGAGTTGTGTCACACTGAGTATGTTGGTTAAATGTGACCGAAAGATGTATATTAGTGTTGTGCCTGTTTGTTAGCCTGTGTTAGCGCTCGTTCGTCGTATTGTTAGAGCGGCGCCGCCATTGTTAAAGATCCGTGTCGTCACCTACACCACAGTAGCTGTGGGTCCAGTTTTGCTGTTGTGGAACGGTTAGAGAGGGTTTTATGCCCAGTTGTCCCAGCTAAATTAACTGGATGGAGTGATTAAGCTAGGGTGGGATAGTGAAAATACAATGTGTGAATGTTGCTTATGGCCTAAGTTGTTGTACATTTATGTGATTTTGTGTAAGACAATGCACTTGAAAACATTTAATATGTAATAAGATAGCCGGGAAAAAACTACCAATGAAGACGCCACAGAACTGCCTGTTTCTTCATTTATTCCTGTTTTCACAGGTTAACACATTTAATCTGCACACAGGTATCTCTAGCAACTGAGACATCTGTAACAATGGCGATGGCCAAAAGGTTTCATGATCTGTTTAGAGGCAACTTGAGACGGATCCTGCAAACGGTGCAATCCAAGCACTGTCGGATCAACAAACCAATGGGGCCACGTCAGAAGGTGACAGCGTCCACTTCTTACTGTCTCCCGCTCCGTACTTTGTGCTGTAGACAGTGGAAAAGTGTCTAACATTGTTTTCAAAGTCTAACAAAAATGATACATTTCAGCTGTTGTAGCTGCACTGATTTGTAGAAGTTATGCATTTAAACAAATGGTCAACATCACCGTCAGGAATTTTTAGACATCAGTTATGTTAGCATTGTCACTCATCATTATATATGTCATTGTTCAGGTAATATCAATACACAGGTGTGCTTATAAGCACAGCACGCACAGACATTTATAGCAGAGCTGCCAACTCTCTCATCCGTTTGGCCAGCCTCCACATTTGTCGCCTGTCGGGTCGTAGCTTCAGATGACCGTAATTGATTAGCGCACCAGCTGTGACTTAGGAACAACTTTTACCATTTACCATTTTTTTCCTGAATAAAATGCATGATGTCAAATGAAATCAGCCCATTTTTTTAGCCGATAAGTGCAGTACAGTCCATGTGTTGACATCCAACCAGCCGAAAATGTAAACACCATGTCCGATTCCGAGGTAATTAAACATTAGTGCTTAGCTCACATCATCTTATAAGCCCTCTTATGAGTGCATTTCGTTCGGACATAACATGTATGTTATCTTAAAATCATTGCAAAAGTAGTCAATCAGCCAAGCAAGATAGCAGACTAACAATGGCCTAGTAACCTGGTCATCAATATTATATATTTTTTTTGTAGAAGTCATGAATTGTACAAATAAACAATTTTTTGTTTACAAGCCAATGGAGTACAAGCTGGCTTGAATGGCCAGATCATAGCAGCACAGGTCCAAGGGTCAGGGACGTCCTGCTGCTAGAGGCAGGCGCCTAGGGGCAGAGGTTGTCTTTAGGGGGCAGATTTCAGCGGTCCGGGTCTTGACACGATAGGGCAAGAGGACATGGCCCGTGTGGAAACAATGTTGAAAAGCACACCAGGACCGGCAAACATACTTTTAACCAAACAAATCAGGCGAGCCAATTTTCATGTATAAAGTCTACAAGGTAATTGTACATTTCCCAATCGGTTGGTTTGGAACCTTGATAAGGCTTCCCAGTGTCATAAATGAACCATCCCTCATCTTTGGTTGGCCTTTCCATGGTAAACATAACACCCGAACAGCCTGTGTCCCAGTGACCATAGCCTTGCATTTGCCACTGGCAAGGAGAAAGCTTATTTATGTTTCCAGACTCAAAAATAGCACTCCTGTGTCTAAGGCTCACAAATGACATATAGCCTCAATGTATCACTAGCATCCTAGCATAGATGTACCTGTGTTGTTTGGCAACATGGTCACGCAAGGGACGCACCAACGGACTCTCACAATTTACACATGGCTATTCTACAAACTGTACAGTCTGTACAGTAGGCCTACAGTACAGTAACAGTACTGCCTTTGTTAATAATCTGATTAAAATATTAGGACAGTTTTGCCAAATAACTAATTATTGAATATATGAATGTGTGAATGTTGCTTATTTAAGTTGTTGTACATTTATGTGATTTTGTGTAAGACAATGCACTTGAAAGAAATATGTAATAAAATTTTCCGGGGAAAACTACCAATGAAGAAAACAGAACTGCCTGTTTCTTCATTTATTCCTGTTTTCACAGGCACACATCATCTGCACACAGGCTCTCTAGCACTGAGACCTGTAACAATGGCGATGGCCAAAAAATAAACAGTCAACAAACCAATGGGGCCACTTCAGGGTGACAGCGTCCACTTCTTACTGTCTAGTTACTTTGTGTTAGACAGTAAGAAGTCTAACACAAAGCTAACTTCCGCTTGTGCTAACAAGCAGAAGTTAGCACTAAACTTAAATGGTCAACATGGTTTAATTTTTAGACATCAGCATGTTAGCATTGTCACTGTCATTATATATGTCATTGTCAGGTATCAATACACTGGTGTGCTTATAAGCACAGCCGCACAGAGATGCTATAGGTGATTTTAAGGGTTTTGACATAACTGTTGTGAGCCTCCTCAAAAATGTAACTTAACACTAGTGCTACATACATACCATGTTGAAACAGATAGAACAAGACTGCTGCTTGTGTTACTCTTACAAGTTAGGAGATTTACAATATTGATAGTAGTAATAGTCATACTGAATTATTTAACGTAACATCGGTAATTGCACAGCAGTAATCTCCTAATCAGTAAAGTGACAAGGTGAGTGACATGTTACGTGGATATAATCTCAAATCATGGTTACTGTGGAGACTATAAAGCATGTTACAGCGTGATTACGTACAAAACATCAGTCTAGCTAGGTGGCGTGGTGACTAGTGGAAGAAATCTGACAGCAAACTATAAATCAAAAGCTACACTACAGGTATCAACAAGCAGCTGTTTGCTGTTTACCCCCGTGAATCAAGTACAAAGCAAGCTTAGTCTTGTTATTTAGAAGCAAAAGGAACAGCTGCTTTCCGGAGGCTGTAAGGTGGTGCTTTTAAAATGGACAAAAATGTCATGGATGAATGTAACAAACACACTTTTCCCCAGCTAGCATCTGTGTTTGTAATCAGATTTCCTCTAGGGTAAAAACACTGAGTAGATGACTATTGATGTGACCACAGTGGACTGCTTTTTCTTCCTCTCAATTGCCTCTCCCTCTTTCTTTTTCATTTTCCTTCTTTTCCCCCTCACTCAGTTAAAAAAAGGCAAATGCAGAACCCAACATATTTAAAGAACATAATTGTTCTCGAGCACTTAGAATGGACTTTTTAAGAAAAGCTTTTAGTGTTGATAGTGTCGTATCTCTAAGAGCAAACCAAGCAAGATATCTGCATAATTGGCTCTATTCGTGATTAGAGAGCAACCTGCTTATCAATGATGTTTATTTGGCCAAATGAATCCCACCCACACAGACAGACTCTCTCTGGGCTTTTTGTTTTCTCTCTCCCACCAACTAGACTAAGTAATATAAAGCCACACATCAATGACAGCTTTATGTTGCCTTCAGGTGTACCAACAATAGAAATGTGATCTTGTGTTCTTCTCTTGTATTAGAAACAGCAAACACCCCATCAAAGCACCGTTGTTACCAACAATTGCATTGCTTTCAGGAGTACAAATACTTAAGTGTTGCTGCTGTCTGATGATTGTATTTGACCTGTAAGCCGAGCTGGCGTGCTGCAATATAAGAGAATGGAATCCATTTTGACACATCTCTACACTTAACTATATAGCTATTTTGAACCAAAGACCACCCTCTCTTTGAAACAAAGATCTATAGAGCTTTGAAGTGGTTCAAAACATTGTTTTGCCAACTTCACACCCTTCACAGAATATTCTCTACCTGAAAGACTGAACAAAGCTAAAAACTGTTTATTGGAATGGAATGACAGGGAGGTAGAAAATAGTTAAAGTGTTTCCAAGCAGCGGTACTGGAGCCGTAAATACATAGCATGTCAGTGTACATTGCTGTCACCCTAGACCGGCCACACCATCAATCACGCCTGGTATTGGAGTCAAAAGGTTGGTAGAAAGAAAAAACGTATTTGGGTGTTTTTGATTTATAATCCGTTTTTGTCCTTCACACTGCCTCCTACTTATTTCTTTCACAGATAGTTCAGCAGTGGTGTGGCTGCATGAGAGGAGACAGTTTATTGAAAAAGAACATTGTTTACCTCCCCAACTTTATCTCAATTACGTTTGCATTCTGCTCCATAATCTCACTTTTTCAGTGTAAACACACTAAGCTACTATCAGTTGGTGTTTATGTCAAGGAACAAATCTGTTGTCATATCTGTATTTGAATGTACCGGACGTGGGAGTGAAGTTTTTACATAATATTGTACATTGCTTAATTTTGTTTTATTGTTTTTTCCAGCCTATATACTTCTTATATGTAAATACCAAAGACCAATTCCAAGCTGTGTGATTGTTAATGGTGTGGGTAGAAACTAATAGTTAGGCAGAGATTTGAATCATTGAAAAATACAATGCTATGACCGTTATTTAAAGCTATGGCAACTGTGGAGCACAATATGAAAATTACAGCCCATAATGTTCTAGGGTTTCGAGCATCATTTTTTATGGCAAACAATTTTGAGAGCAGATGTGGGCTTGGCACGGCAATCATAAATAAAGTGGCTATATCAAAAGGCTCTGTGCCAGTCTAACCAAGAGGTCTAAACCAGAGCTAATCCTTGACATTAGAAATGGGATCAGCAGGGCAGACATTGTGTCAGCTGCATCCCACTGGTAAATGCTACTTAGTGATCTTGCAAAGAGATGGTTATAATTTCCTCTGCCACTCATAACACTCTCTGTGGTAAGCTAATGACCATCAATTTCCATTAAGTCAGACATGTAAAGAATGAAAGATAAATATTATAGAGCAACCAATTGAGTTAAATGTGATTTCCAAAGAAGACACTGCTGCTAACATTTCTCTGAGCCCAGATAGAAGCCAACCCACAAAAATAAAGATACATTTTGACATATTGAACCCTGCAGCAGAACATGTCCAAATCTGCAGCAAACGTGAGCTTTTCTCTTCATAGGGATTTAGTCTCTTCAGCCTGACAGCTTCATGTCCTGTCATACTTGAAATGATGAAGCATTAATCCTGCAAATTTGCAAAAAAGAGATAAAATGTTTGCTTAGTTGTGATAATACCTACATGCATGATTAGTTTTTTTCTTAAAGTTAAATGCAGCCATGACCATATGTTACGGTAAAAACCTAGCCCCAGAACAGATCTTGCTCTGCTAATGTTGAGTGTGAAGGGAAACAAGGCTGCAGCTAATGTGTCTCGACATATCCCTCCTCACTCCTCCATCTGCTTCAGAAAGTTTACAATTTGTACGGTTGAAAGGCCTTGGAGGGCACATGAAAAACTACATCCCCTTTTTCAACATTGGTGGGAGTCAAATGGGCGATATGGGATCAAAGTTCATCGTCACAAATTCACCCAAAGGAGATGTATTCAGAAACATATACACAATATTGCATAAAGAACCTCCCCTTCTATCGAGCACATGCAGTATACCCACGATATATTAACAAAAGATTCAATACAGTCAGAGGCTCCAGAAAGTTAATTGCCTGTGTTACAAATCTCCCACCCTGTGGATGTTGGAGCTGCCTTCTGTGTTCCCCCGCACTCTAAATCAACATGATTTATACAGTAAATACACATCAGCAGTTACAGAAAACACCTTAGCATTATTGCAGCGAAACTGAAATATGGTCACAAAGTCATCTTAAATTCGGTGCTCACTACCTGGCAGCACGACAAAACAGTAAACGACTTCCCAACACACCAAATTAAAAGCTTTTCATCAAATAAACGATGCCTGAATGTGAGTTTTTAATGTGTTCCTGTTGTTTAAACACCTCACATAAACCCTAAAGTTAAAGCTGCATTATAGGCACTTTTGAACTTTGGGCTATTCGTGTGAACATGGTAAAAATGCCAATAACACTGGGCTATATGACAAGAGAACCCAGACTGAAGATAGCACATCAGTATTAATATATAAAATCCCATGTTCCAACCTTAACAGATAAAAAAAACCTAAGTCACTCCATGCCAGCCTGACGCAGACTTAATGAACAAAAGCAAGAACATTGCTGAAGCTGATAAATTCCACCAAAATGCCACAACATAACACACAAGCTTAACCAAGTTTAACCACCACTGCCAACTCTTATAGTATTGCACAATAGATTTCCATACGGCCAGTATGCAAATCTGAAATAACAACTGGAGCAGCTGCACCACTGAACTGACAGTTGAGCTTTGTTCGTACCCATACCAGTCACGGTTCCACGGGGCCCCACAGATGGGTCAAGAGCTACTGGCACACACCAAGTCGTTAATGCTCAACACATTGTTTGTTGGATTATTCTCCAGGAATTGTAATAACTGTAAACTCGTATCAAATATTCATGGATATACTTTATTCAGCCTTCATACAATCCCTGTAAAGAAAGGAGTCAAATATTTGGAACAACAAATGTATTATAATGAAACAAAGGCTGAATATCCTGTAAACAAATCGGTTTGGACTGTGTTTGTATAGCGCTTTTCTAGTCTTCGGACCAATCAAAGCGCTTTAACACTAGATGTCATCATTCACCCATTCACATCCATTCATACACTGATGACAGGTGCTACCATGCAAGTTGCAACCTGCCAATCGGGACTAGCTAATCATTCATACCCATTCATGGCACAGTGTTGCCCAAGGACATATCGACATGGACTAGCAGATCCGGGTATCTAACCGACAATCCTCTGATTGAAGGACGAACCTGCTCTACCACTGAGGCACAGTCGACCCTTTACTCAAATGTAAATTTTTTACATGTCCTGTTTTTAAAGCATTAAGAAAGAACTGACGTCCTAAGACTTATTGATAATTAATAAATAAAAATCTATTTTATGTCATGATTTTTGGATTGAAGGTGGTCAGTGAAGTAGTTTCACAGTATTGCAAGTTAATTTATCTTCCAAGAACATCAGGAGGCATTGATTGTGGCCACTGACAGTCACACTCAATCTATGAACTGATGGCAGCGGAGGGGAACCATTCACACGGCTAATGATAGTTTGGCCTTCCATCATGATTTTGTCCCCTCCTCCTCCTCCTCCTCCTCTTCAGCCTCTTCCAACTTGCATGTCTTTCTTCTGATTCTTATTTGGACTTATCTTTATTTTTTGTCAGTTGAAATTCCTTTAACACTAAGTTACTTTATTATATCCCTGATCACCAACCATACATTACTATTTGCTAATGCTAGATCCTAAAATTATTACTGTTTCCATTTGTTTGTGCTTGCTTTTCTGTACACGTTTTGTTTCACAGCCCATAACCAAATCCAACACGGTGGCATTACATTACATCTACAAAAACAGGGATCAGATGCCTTTTTTCTTTTGCAGACACTTTTTGTGCCTTCTCTAACACAAACTTTGTGCATCTTCAAACTTTGTACTCTTAATTGTAGGAATACTGACATACATTACTGGCTTATATTTATTTCCAACCTGGTTTGGAAGTTGCATTACTTATTTATGAGCCTCAGGTTTGCAGGCACATACTTCTCTCTGACAAATTCATGAGCTGAGACCACTTTTCAGTTGCTTCACCGATTTTGGACTCAACTAAACAGGACAAGGATTCGGGGCTGAAGTATACCTGAATGCCACAAGAGACATTAGCTGCCTTGACTTACATGTGTTGAAATATTTGGTTTTCAAGCACCTGCCTTTTGCTGAAGGAAAAAGGTCTCTGTGAAACAGAGGGGGAACGAAGAAACTGTGGTACACGGAATTTTACCATTAGGCGGGTTTCGAGTGCATTCCTTTTTAATATTTAATGTAATCATGCTCATGCTGCATATATTTTTGCAGAAATTCCCAAGTAGCCCAGTGAAACACAGTCTTCTAATTAAAAGCCAGGTAGAGCTTGAATGTTTATTTATTGTTGCTACAAGCTTTCCATTCTTGCACATGTGCTGTGCAACTCTGATACCATGCAGGAACGGCTCCCCCACAATAAATGAACACAGTTTGGAAAAGCAAAACAATTACACAACCTTTATGCACTTAACAAGTTGAGTAACGCTCTGACTGGAGCTCCATGCAGTCTTCTTCGGCATGTAAAGAAATCCAAATGTTCATAAGTATGCTGAGTGCTTTAGCAAAAGTAAATTGAAGTGTCAGTCCATCAACAGTTCAGTAGCACATGGAGTGAAAGGTGTTTCTCCTGCCTTACATTTTTACCATGCAGTCACGGAATCCGAGTTAATGACGGTTAAATCACAGCCGACTTTTCAGTCATCACTAAGTGAGATTGATGATACTTTCTGTATCTCAGCACCCCCTCTATCATTCGTCTGGTCTGGAGATCAGATTGTTTAATATAGAAGAAATTCATGTGTCTGGAGGAGGCGAATACACAACATAATGAATCAGTGTTCCTAAGAAATGTTCTGCTAGAGATAATTAAGAATGAAAGTAGTATCTCTAGGAAGGGGCTGCACTCTGGGCATTCAGTGAGCATAAAGCAAATAAAAAGTGTACAACAGAGAGAAAAACTCCACACTAATAAAATGTCGAAGAGGCTTGCTGGAGAAACAGCTAGTTCAATTACTCTGTGATGACAGAGAAATGAGTCAGGAGAGGAGAAGTAAGTGATGCACATTACAGAACTCACAGAAACATGCATATATAGTTCTGGAGAAGCAGTGAAGGTGATTCAGCGGATTCGTTTGGGGTCAAGAGAGGGGTCAAATGGGAGGATGATCAAAAGGGACGGCGTGTGGCGGTAGACACTGGATGGGTTGAAGTGAGTGATGGATCTGAAGCGCATAATGATCCGTGTTTATTCCAGCACAGGTAATATCTGAAAAGGACTTCATTTCCCAGGAGGCACATCAGAATCATTAGATAAGCATTGATGAGTAAGTGAAAAGGGCCAAGGATCGATGTGTCTAACTCCCATGAGAAAACCCTGCTATTGCTGCTTGTCTGAACTTCTGACTCACCTTGATCAATCCTACAGACAGAAAGGGCAAAGGACAATGATGAGTTAAGACTCTGTGGGGCATGATGAACATTGATGTACAAACAGGCCAGCAAAGGCTCTTTTCATTGGCGGAGAGTGAAATGTAGAAATAAGTTAAATGTGGAAAGGGGGTGTTGCGATATACGAATACTGACCCTAACTGTGATATTTAAAAACAAAAAACTGACACCATGTTAATAATACACATATCGTGCAAATATTCCAGCACCTCATAAATCAGGCTTTTGACCAGTAATGTCTACATATTACACTTCCCTAAAGTCATATTGCGAATGTAAATCATTTGCCAAAAAAAGACACTCTCTATGAACAGATTTAGAATTGGATTTATAGGATTATAGGATCTTTATTTTTCATTTAAATCGTTTATGGTTTGGTTTGTGTTTTAAATGATCCCAAAAGGAAACAAATAGGCAATACTCAATAATGACTTTAAAATGAACCTGGTAGACTTTATTTCATTGGTGTTACAGACAAATACTGAAAAAATAAAAGTGCAGTTTAAGCTGGAGGCTGCTATCAAAGTGTATTAGCTGTCTGGCTCCATAAAGCAATATTTGACCTCCGCTGTCAGTGTCAGCTCCACAAAAGAGAAATGGTATTCTGACTCATATTGTATAGCTGTGTCATCGTATTGTCCCGTTAGCGACCGAGCTAATGAGTTTGCTAACAGTAAACAAGTTAACTTGAGCTTCTTCCTTCTCTTAAAGAACTCTTGAAGAGAGGCAACTGAATTAACTGATGTGCAACCTTGAGAACAAAATGCCAGAGGGAGTAAGGAGCAGTGCAGAAAAATTGGATGTAACTCTGAAAAGCTTTAAAAATACTCTACTTGCTCCGTACCAAACCGCAAACACAGTTAGTGACTAGCTGGTCAAGAGGAGCAATATAGGACCCACTTTTCACATGCCACTGACCTTTCAAACATTCTGACACTAAAATGTCAGATTTATTTTTTACATAGATAAATCTCGAGAGAGAGAGAGAGAGAGAGAGAGAGAGAGAGAGAGAGAGAGAGCTTTCTTCAAGATCTTTTTCTGGCTCAGCAACACATTCTCACAAGATCTGGCACCTTACGTTTGCTAAAGCCCAAGATAACAATTGTTCATAATGCTATGGCTGTTAAATATATAAAGTTAGCTAAATAAATTCATACATATCACAGAATAACTCAATCTGTTTCTATTCATCTACACAACGTTCACAACACTTCCAAACAAGATAATGGGAGGATGGGTGGCGAACATGCCATGAACATGTCAACTTAGCAGACAGGAAGTGGAAACCATTTCAAACAATTGGCGGAGCTTGTAATGCTGCATCTTTGTTATCGAGTATCTTTGGTAATATAAATGTTTTGCTCACCATTGTTTTTGCTGCGCCCAAGTGACCAAAAAAAAAAAAGCTGGTTGTGTTTGGTCAGAAATGTGTCCTGTTGTACTTGTAAACCCAGCAGTCATCTTATCATATCCTGGAGTAACCTAGGCTACACCTGTAGGTCTCTGTATCATTTTCAGAAGTTGAACTATTAGAGGTCAACTGAAATAACATTGTAAAGGGACGTTTATTTACTCTTTAAGATGCTCAGAAAACAACGAAAGCCTTGAATTCCATGCAACTTCTGCTGATTAAGTCCACACGATAGATAGCTGTAGTTAGATGGTTTTCTCATCTGTAATAATGTTATTCATCATTGTCTAATTTATTTGCAGTGACATTATTAAAGTGCTTTTGCGATTTGTTTCGTGGATAAGGAGAGACTACCGATTTTGGCTTTTTCCCATGGGCGCATTGTAAAACCTTTTTCCTCTGCCAGGTAGATCCTTAAATAACTTAATTGGGTACTTCATCGATTTTGGACTTGTTTGTTTGTTAGCAAACTGGGTTCATTATTGTCACAGCTTGTAACCAGACAAAGCTATTTAACTTTTGTGCAGTCATGGCATCTTGTATCAACTGCCCTTAAAATGTTCACAGCACTTGGTTTCATAAACCTGGAGAGCAAATGATTTACTAAATATTCAGTGTGAGGCATTGTTTGTTTTTCTTCTTCTTCCACAATACTTATAATTGGGTGTTTTTTTTTTTCTTTTCTTTATTAGCGCTCAGTTGTAGAGCTGAAAACCACCAGACCAAAACCAGGACTCTCAGGTATGGCGCACCCATCACATTCCCCTTTTGACGCCCATGGCTGTGTAATGCGCAGACATGACGTCGACGCGCTGGCTGTGAGTTGGGGATCTGGGAGAGTATAAGAGGTGTTCACACACACACACACACACACACACACACACACACACACACACAAACACACACACAGCTGACCGCCACCCCAGTCCTCATCTATCTGGATAAAACACACAGAAGAAACACCTCAATTATTTCTCTCTGCTGCTACACTTCATTTTGGGGAAAAAAAAAAAAAACTTCCAAATCTCTTTCCACTTTTATTCGGACAATATTTCCCCTTCCAGATCATTATTGCCTTCCTTCAGATTATTGTGTGAGCAAGTTTTCAGCACCACCACCACCACCGCAGCAGCAGCAGCAGCAGCAGCAGCATGGAGCCGTACACCGTCCCAGGAGCGCACATCTCCCTGTCCGACCTCTACTCCGTCATCCCCTTCAATGTCACCTTCCCGGACGAGGAGCTTGTCGACAGGCTGCATAACTCCACCGTGCCGCAGCGTCCAGTGAGGAGCGCCGGCGGCATAATCATAGCTATATGCATCACGGCTCTCTACTCCGTCATTTGCGTGGTGGGACTTCTGGGCAACGTCCTCGTAATGTACGGGGTGGTCAGGTAAAGACTTCTTTTTCCATTACAGTCATTTTACTGTTGAGCGTCTCAACTGCTTTAAAGCACTTGATAAATGGAACAGAGCCCAAATTGTATGTTACATTTACCCACAAGCACACATGATCATCAATGATCGATATTTAAAATCAACTAATTAGTGAGTTTTACTAATGAGCACCATTTAGATGCATTTTAATCTAAAAAAAACTTAAATCTTCATTTTGTTTTTAAGCTTGCTTTTTGGCTTTCACTCTGCCCCCATCTCATGAAAGTACTAAATCCACTCTCAAAACGAAAAATGTTATTGAATGGAAAGGTTTGATGCCATGAACAAAAAAAAAAAAAAAAGAGATTTTCTGCAACCCTTGGCTTAAAAAATGCATGAATTCCTGATTGAATTTGCGTGTTAACTACGTACCTCCCAAAGAAGTGGTCCCCTTGCATAAAGCATGAGATTGTTCTTTCATTATTTCAACATGAAGAAACAACATGTAAAAGTTTTATGCCAAAAAAGGACTGGTTGCAGTCGAGTCTCACGAACCATCAGCTGTACACTTGGGTTTTTAGAGAAGGGGAATATTGCAGTCAGAGGCAAGGTTTTTGTGTGGTTTCTGAATAAAAATGTGTATTTTTTGTTTGCTTTTTTACTGGCATATAAACAAGAGTGCTAAACCCATCATTTATTTAAGCTTTTTAATTGATGTAAATTAAGGTATTTTAAGGCTTAACGACTTTGTAGGGAGCAACCAGATTTTGTACCATTAGTGTACGTCTGCAGTTTAATTGTCAGTCCGAGGTCACAGCTTCCCCCTATGCTCTAAAAGCATTATAATAAAGCCTACACCCACTTTGTCACTAGATCCAAGCACACTGTCATTTCCTGAGAAGCCACCCAGACCTACCCTGTATGCTTGTCAGGAATAAACAGCTTTTGCAGCAGCTCTGCTTATCTTCACTCGTTATGTTAATTACACTAATCTCAAAAATGTTCAGTACGTGTTCCCCCGATATCACCTGAAGCTTTAATTAATGCAGCTGGGCCGGCGAATCAGACAAGCAGGTAGAATTAATTTAAGGTGTCTCAGCAGAGAAGGATAACACAGCCGAGTGGCAGCCAGGCAGCCAGGGACGGGGGGGGGTTTCAGCCCACAAGCATGACACGACAGAATAAAATGTATTTAGATATGAACATGGTCTAAATGGTTCTTGTTATTACTTTAAATTATACAATGGAAGAGAGAAGCAGAGGGAGTGCTGAAACAGATTGAGTAGAATATAGAAAAAAAAGTCACAAGCAAGGCATTTTTTTGCAAGTGGCAATTTTGTGAATATTGAACCCAGAAAAAGTCATAAATATTTACAACTCTGCCCATTATTTCGATTCGGGGGTTGGAGTGAGAATAATGAAGAAAAAAAAATAGGCACAAGAAAAGGAAAAGAGCAAGAGTGAGCGAGGGAGATATGAGGGGGACAAAAAGGAGATGGATGAGACCTCAGAAAAGGCGGTAAATCAAATGGTGTGCAACGATTCGTCTGGCTCCCATGTTTGTGTGACTGATGCAAGAGACCCAATAGAGGCAGAGGGAAGCTGAGCGCATTAACCATCCCAGCAGAATAGAGAGGACTTAGAGATCACACTCAAACTTAGATATAGTGCTTTACCCTCATGGCAGCAGTAGATGATGATGGCCGAGGCAAAAAAAGAGAACCACGTACAACCCTTAAAATGTCAGGTTGATTTGGCCAGGTCTTTGTGCACTAAAATCCATAGAATTTCCTGCCATCTTCCAATAACAACATTGCTCAATGGAACAGTAAATCCTGTCAACCGTGAAGGACGCATTGTGGCCCCAAAGGCTTCTGTTACAGGACTGTTTCATGCTCAAGGTGACGCATGAATCAACCACTGGGGGCGACAAACAGGCTACAAGAACAAGTTCTTTATCCGTTTACAGCTATTACAAACAGATTGCAATGTAATCACATTATTGTAAATAGTAAATACTAATGAAGGTAGTCAACTATGAAAAAATAGGGTTTTTTTTACTATTTTTTGACATCCAATAGACAAAAGATTGAATCTAGTTTCATTTAATGAAAATCTTAAAAATAACAACTAGAAATGCAAATAACTATCGAACTATGTTTGCAATAAATCATCTCTAAAATATCAGAAATAGTGGAAAATATCACTCAAAACCCAAAGATATTAATCAGAGTAAAGTAGCAAATCTTCACATTTGAGAAGCTGGTACCAAATGTTTGATAATTAGTGGCTTGCTAACATTTATTTTTGTTAATCTTCTATCATTTGACCAATATTTTCAGCAGTAATCATAACAAAACCCCAAGTGAAAGCCTCCTTCTGTGATTTGTTTTGCCTACTACTTCAGGCAGTTAAAAAATAAAGCAAAAGCCATACATTTGAAATATTTCCGCCCACTTATTAAAGGATAGAGACACTCAAGTGCACACAAACTCCATTTAGAGTAGAGTTTGCATGGATGCTCACGTCCGTGGGAATTAGGCTGCAGTGGCGTTGAAGGCCTGCGGTCTGATTGCTGATGGAGAGGCTGACACCTCTGGAGATGGTCCTCGCAGGGCGGGAAAGCAGCACTTGGCTTCTCTTATCTTCCAGCTATCCTCTCCTCTATCCACACCTGTTAGATAAGACGTGGCTAAGCGCTCAAGCAATTCATTATCAAGTGGCCTCCATTTGAAATCGGTTTGGTGTGCAGCTAGCGGTAGGCTGGATTAGTTCTTGTGAAAGTGGAACTGAGCTGCTTCTTTAGGATTATTGTTCCATTTCTGTCATCAAAGCAGATAATGGAGAGTATTCTCACACTGTAGGCTATATTGGTTTTCTGGTATGGTATTTTGGTAAAGATATAAGAACTACAGTATGAGTCTACACAGAAAAAAAGAGTTGTTGTGTTTTTTCTTAAGGGACTGGGAGTGGACATTTGGTGGAAAATATGATAGCCTGTTGCCAGCATGAGGAGAAGGACTGTATGGCTCTGTTGACTCAGCCCAGGAAATAAACAGACTGATACACACACACACACACACACACACACACACACACACACACACACACACACACACACACACACACACACACACACACACACACACACACACACACACACACACACACACACACACACAGCTTGTCTTCCATCTCACCCAGTAGCATATCAGTGTGTTTGTGTGTTCCATATGTGTGTGTGTGTGTGTGTGTGTGTGTGTGTGTGTGTGTGTGTGTGTGTGTGTGTGTGTGTAAATTGGCCTTCAGCCCTGGCAACACAGGAGAGACAGAATTGATGTAGTCAGGCAGTGTTGATCCAACTCGCACAGAGATAAATAATCAAGACCGATTTCAATGTAAATGCAAATTCTCCATAACTGAATGTGAATTTTTATGAACCGACGAAAGGAAGTAAAAGGTCTCAGAAGAGTCAAACTAATATAATTGAATACCTCAGGAAAATTATACAGTTACTATAAGCCGTGAAAGTGTATGACTGGTATTGCTTTAACCTTGTTAGTCTGTGAGTTATCTTGTCCTGGAAATACCTTCTGTGTTGGAAAACCAGCCTTCCATAGAAGCATCTTTGAGTACTTTGCAAGGTCTGTTGTTCTGTCTGTCTATGGAATGATTATGTCAACACAATAGTGTCTCAACAAGGCAAGATGGAGACATGGAACTTATAAGAACTTATCTCCCATAAGATTCTTATGCAATTGAGACATTGTTCACGTCTCCATTAAAAAGGACGAACTTTAGATACAACTTGGCAACGGTAGACATTTTCTCGTCCACTCAGCTCCTAGAGCCCTTTGGATAAACCAATGCAAGCATTGTGTTTTGTGTTTTTTTTAGTGTTATCATACAGTTTTCAAACAAATCACTAGGGGAAGTATAGATTGCTCCAAAAACCTTGGCTGGCCAGATGGAATTTTACATAATGCCGAGCTAGCAACATTTGATTAATGGCAGGCTGAATAATAAACCAGTGATCAATGTCGCTCTGTCTCGGTAAACAAGCAGAGATCAGTCACATGCCTGCAGACCCCAGAGGTCAGGATGGTCATTACTTGCTACTGGAGGCCTACAACCCTGATTATTTCGGTCTACTGCTTTTGAGATGTTTATTTATTAATGTTGTACCAGAACACATGTGTGACGAGGAAGGGATTGGTCAGTAATGACAGCCTCAAGACACAGACTCACCGCTGTAAGGAAAGAACAACAAAAGAAGGAAGTGGGCAATTAAACCATCACAGAGTGTGACAGACGTGCTTCACTGTAACATGAAAAAGAAGATACAAGCTTTCCCCTCTATCTGAATTTTGCGTTGAGCAATTCACCATAACATAACCTCAGGACAAGCTGTGCGATTGCAATGGCACAACATGGAAATGATAAAGTTTCTAGTCACAGTTGCTCTGTTTTATACATAACCACCTGTCACGGCTTGGTGTTAAATTAAAGTCTTTTAATGTGTTTGTCACCTGCTGAGAGGAGGCACTCTTAAAAGCATAAAAGAGCATTCCCCTCTACCCACTTCTGTCTACTTTAAATGCCACAGCTGCTCTTTTGTATCCTCATAATCCAACCAAGACACTGAGTGCCAGCATGGCTTTGACATACCATCTCAGAGCAAAAGAACTACACACACCTTTTTAAATTACTTTTACCTCTGATATACAATATCTGTATGTACACACAGTAAAAAGCTGCAGGCTTGCATTATTTCTACAGCCCCTTCCGCACATTTTCATTTCTGATCTCCACATGCTATAAAGATTAAGTGGTGTAACATCAAGGCTCAGTCATCTCAGTTTTCGTTTACTGAGGCACCGAAAAGCAGTATACAGTGTGTGGGCCTATCTCGTCAGTTTGGATTAGGGAGTAGGGAAAGAGATTTCTTTGGAATCACGGTTCAATTATTAAAGTGACTGACGATCAATACACGCTCAAATATAATCCTCTCCCCATGTCAAAAAACAGGCTTTAGGTGCTCAATCAAAGGCTTCAAACAGATTGAGATGCAAAAGTAAACAGACAGCGGTTAACTGTTTGTTAACTGTATGAGACTATGACAGAGTTTAAATTTTGTCTCATAAAACGGCTATGATACAACACTCCAACTGGTGATTTTTGTTGTTAGGCTGATGCCATTTAACATCAATGCTTAACATTAATATTGCACTTGATTCACAGACAGCCCTTACGTAACTACCAAAAGCTCAAAAGATCCCAATACACGGACATGAAACACATTGAAATCCTATGTGACTTCCGATGAATCATTTATTAGGAGTTTTTCCGATTCCGTCAGCAATTTGGCATTATATTATACACTGGACAATCACACAACTAAAACTGCGACTTGGTTTTAATGTACTGGTGACAGCTCTAGATATTGGCATATATGCAAATTCAGGAATCTGGTATTTTTTTATTTACTCAATTTAAATACAAAAGACAAAAATCTCACAAATAGCTTATTTAAAAGAGAACGAGCAGCATTTCCCACTTTTAAAAATATTTTAAAATACAAGGACTGATCAACGCAGGTCATTTTAAAATCACCCCACCTCCCAGTCTGACTGGAGGCTTTGGTATTATTTTAGTGCCCCAGTAAGCCATGTCAAGCATTCACAATAGCAGCTTGCTGATAATGGCTCACTTGAATGGAACATTTAGTTAATTACACCTACACTTTTCCTTCTATCACATCAAAAAGGCTTGTATTACATGCTTAAATACAATTTGTAAACGTTATTTCTTTAATGTGCTGCTTAGATTTTTTAAACCGGATTCCCCTTCAACTGAACAGAGGAGACACAGACAGTTGTGGTGAGACTCAGCAGATGTTAAATAATGGAACGACCGATGTAATTATAATTTCTGATTCAGCTGAAGCCTGCGTTCACATCAAACAGATATTATCATATCAGACAAAATTACAGCCCAAAGAGTTCAGTCACTAATATATCATCAATGGACCAACTCCCAAAAATGTCATCTGACGTCATCTGTTAAGCTCTTGAAAACCCTTCGAGTTTAAAGATCTTCTCTATAAACAAGACAGCTCTCCTCAAGGAGCAAGATATAAGCTGAGAGTCTGTTCTACTGAAAGACAGGACCACGGTACAGGTTTTTCTGAGTTTAAGTCCTGCCTCTTCGAATTAGCACTCCGACATGAAGACCCTTGTTAGAGAATTTACTTCATGTTGCCTTGGTTGGTTATTTGTGATTCAAAAAATATTTCCCCACTAGTGCTTACAAGTGATTCTAAGAACTCAATATTTTTGCTTGTGTGCTGGGTTCGGCTACACCGTGCCATCACTTCCACCACTAATACCCCTAGTATTGTCTATAGAGGCTGCGTGAAATCACTACAAGAGAAATCAATACACACATCCATTTAGACATCAGACTTCGGTGTATTTAATGGAACAGAACAACAATTTTTCTCTTCTATTCTCTCTATTTTCCATTAAAATGTATTGTGTTATCGACCTATACTCATTCATTCAGACAATTTTAAACAAAAAAAACAAACCAAAGTGTTCCATAGCATTAAGTATCAGAAAAAAATACATAAACAGCATTGTTATATGTATTCAACAGTATATCTTTATGACATTTTGTCATTTTCTGGTCTCTAATGCTTGTCATTTGGGCCTTTAGGCAGTCTGCTATGCATGTACAGTAGCAGTCAAAAGTTTGGACACACCTTCTCATTCAATGGTTTTTCTTTATTTCTATTTTTTTCTACATTGTAGATTAATATTGAAGACATCCAAACTATTAAGGAACACATATGGAATTATGTGGTAAACAAACAAATGCTCAACAAAACAGAATATGTTTTATATTTTAGATTCTTCAAAGCAGTTGAATGAGAAGGTGTGTCCAAACTTTTGACTGCTACTGTATATTGGATAGTATTTGGAAGCAATACTATAAAAAAACTGAGCTTTTTCTTTGAGCAGCTAAGCTTTATGTTCAGTATCTTGTAAGGTTTTTGATGAGAGAAGCCTTTGTGAAAATAAGCTTTAATATCCAGAGGGAAATTTCCGACCTCAATAAGCCAATGCTGTAGCAAATAAAATGAGTTCAGTGCTGATGACCATTATTTTTTTTAATACATATTTGCATCTCACACATTCAAAGAAAAAAAGCACAGTCCCACATTAAAAGCAGGGGCACAAACAATATATATGAACCTCAATTAAAGTCGTATTTTCTTTTCACATTTCCCTAGTGCTTTTTTGCAAGTAGGCTGCTTGCGATGGCATCTAAGCCACAAAAACCACGCCGCATAGTGAATATCACTTTCAAATCCCCATATCCCATAACAGAGCCTTCCACACTGCACAAGCTGCATTCATTACCGCTGCTGATTATTGCAAACACATTTTCTCTGCTTTGTGATCCCAATTAGATACACCAAGATGAAGACGGCCACAAACATCTACATCTTCAACTTGGCTCTTGCCGACGCCCTCGCCACCAGCACGCTGCCCTTCCAGAGCGCCAAATACCTCATGAACACCTGGCCGTTTGGGGAACTCCTGTGCAAGCTCATTATTGCCATTGACTACTACAACATGTTCACAAGCATCTTCACCCTGACTATGATGAGTGTGGACCGCTACATCGCTGTGTGCCACCCAGTCAGAGCGCTGGAGTTTCGGACGCCGGTCAAGGCTAAAATGATCAATGTGCTCATCTGGGTCCTGTCCTCTGCAATTGGGGTGCCCATTATGGTCATGGCTGTGACCAAAGACAAGGATAATGGTGAGATTGTGTTCTTTTCCATTGTTTCATCTCTTAATATTCAGTAAAGTCTTCATACAAGTATTATCCGTCTTCAAGAATTGGGTGAGCCACAAAGAGTTGGATTTGTATCGCTCCCCAAACTGAACCTGTGCCAAAGTGCTTGAGAAAACTCCTGCTCTGATCTACATAATTATTTTTTTAAGCCAAGCTTCTCGTCATTGAAACTTCATCAGAGCTTACATGTCACAAAAAAGGAAAAAAAACAATAAAATAGATGATAAATCCAGTCCCACCCATGACCCCAAATTATCCATTGTGGATTCTCAAAGTGAGTGGAAAAGCTTCTGACCAATGGATCCAAACATCTCTTCATTGAATCCCAAACAGGGGGTTAATATTTGACTTACATGAGTAGCCCAGGGTAGTCCCTGAACTGTATTACCTTTACTAGTCACCCGGTGTCACAACATCTATTTTGTGTGTCTGCATGAAGTTTTAAGGCATGATGAATGATGAGCCTCGATTAGATCAAATTATCAATGTCTTTGGGAGACCGTCACAGCTCCTCTCCAAGTAGACCTTGAAATTGAAAAATATATCTGTAATGAATTTTTAAAGGAGAAAATCAATGTGCATAACAGATAATGGTCTGTAACAGCCCAGTATTCCTGGGAATCATCTTCCTGTAGGGCGAATCTGCAATGGACGATTACGTCAATGAATACCAATGTTCAGTGCCAATCAGCTGGAAACCTCTGGGTCTGAACAGTGCACCCAATGCAGAAATGCCTTAAACTTGCATTCTTTTTGAAGTCTATAAGAATATGACCCTACTTATTACTTGATTTATTAGCTCAGTAAACATTTAAACATGAGTTTATGGTGTCAATCGCTGACTCCAAGTCTTCTTTAATACAGCATGATGTGCATTTAATAAATTATTGTCCCATTTAGAGTGAAGTAGACCATGAAGCAGTGAATGCTTAAGGACGAGGATACCTTGTGATAGACAGTTTACTACCACGCCATTTTCTGGTCTGGGAGTTGTCCATGTTTTCATCTTACAACTTTAACCCTTTCACAGTGTGTTTCAGTTCATGAAAGATAAATGTAATATTTTGACCATCTAAAAATGTCTTATTCAGCATTCAGTTGTACCTAGCTCCACCTTTTTGAGTCACTCCTGGTTGCAAATATAACAAGATGGCAACGGACAAAGTGCCGAACACTAGGCTTCAAAAACTGTATTCAACAAACCAATGTGTGACGTCATGTGACTCTGTTCACTTCTTATATACATACTCTGGTGCCAATGAAGACATTTGTGTGTAAAGCATTAAGTAACACATATGGACTAAAATAGTAGATTAATTCTCCTAATATCCTGGTGCTGCCAACTGTGATTCAAGACTCAGAGGTCGACCAACGGCATAACCTGGAGAAGTTGAAAAAGACAACAGACTTGTAAGAGCGACAACCTGAACATCGACCCATAGCACCTACTATGTTGTGCACCCATATGGTGGCAACAGAAGTAATTAACGGTCCACTAAGAGTAAATGCTCAATGCTTAACATGCTCCCAAGCTTCAGGCTTGTGAGACACACTAGAGAGTACTTATATGTTAACAAACTCCTAATATAAGTATAACAGGGCATAAAGTAGAGGAAGTCAGGGTGGTGGAAGGGCCAGTAGCACATGCAGGTGGAAGCTGGGTATGTTTCTCTGTAGCTTTAGCCAGCATCTGTCTAAACCTGCTTGTTCCCATAACCCTACATTATAAAAAAATGTTTTAATTCTACCTGCCCTATTTCCAGGTCAAACCATGTGCATGCTGAAGTTCCCTGACCCTGACTGGTACTGGGACACGGTGACAAAGATCTGTGTCTTCATCTTCGCTTTCGTGGTTCCTGTGATGGTCATCACTGTATGTTACGGCCTGATGATCCTGCGCCTGAAGAGCGTTCGTCTGCTCTCAGGCTCAAAGGAGAAAGACCGCAACATGCGCCGCATCACCCGCATGGTCCTGGTAATTGTGGCGGCCTTCATCATCTGCTGGACCCCCATCCACATCTTCATCATCGTGAAGACCATGGTGGAGATCGACACAAGGAACCCCTTCGTGATAGCCAGCTGGCACCTGTGCATCGCTTTGGGCTACACCAACAGCAGCCTTAACCCTGTCCTTTACGCATTTTTGGATGAAAACTTTAAGCGGTGCTTCAGGGATTTTTGCCTTCCCTGTCGGACCCACGTGGAGCAGCACAGTCTGACAAGAGGCCGTAACACCACCAGGGAGCCAGTGTCCGTATGTGCACCGACAGAAGCGGAAAAGAAGCCCGCATGACTAGGCATGGAGTGGGTCCCCCACAGCTCTCGCTCGAGGAGGATCCAGCAAGATCTTCAATCAGAGGTCACCCAGATCTCCACAACAGAGTTTTAAAGATCTTACAGAGAAATAGCTTGTCTCAAAGAACAGAGTCATGCCGGTTATTCCCTCCATTTTGGCTGACTGAACATTCAAAAGAAATAGCTAAAGAAAACGGAAAATAAATTCTGATTACAAAATGGGAATATGTTTTTTTTTTCTCAAATGAGACGCCTTACAGAGGCTGTGACTCTAGATGCGGTGATAGCCCAAAGAGAATATTCAAATGTAAGCAAGATTACAAAGCAGAACATCTCCAGCTCATGATAAGACTGCCTAAATTGACCAGAAGACATGTGTGTAGGCCGTTTTGATGATACAAAAAGGACAAAAGAACATCTGCAGATTTCTATATTGTCATCAAAGAAGGTATTCAAACATCATCCATCAGAGAGCATTGTGATGAGACAGACTGACTGACTGACAGGGTAAAATAATTGCAACAAAAGATTGGATTCTGAAACAATGGGATTTTCAATTCAATCTTTTCAATTCTTCTAAGGAACACTTGCCTATACATTCAGAGAAACAAAAGAGAATGTGGTGATAAAGGAGTATTTTGATTTTTCATTTGTGTCTTTACCATCCATCCATCCATCCATCCATCCATCCATTTTCCGTAACCTGCTTATCCAGTTAAGGGTCGCAGGGGTGCTGGAGCCGATCTCAGCTGTCAAAACATTTGCCTTACAGAGCACGACTGATACCCACCGACAGCTGGATGATTATTATAGCTTGTTGCACAACAAGGTCAACCACTCTCTACATTGGGGAATCTTGGACAACAAAAAACTTTTTTTAATTTATTTTTTATCTCTTTTGACCCTGCCACCATCAAATGTGTTTACTGAAAGAATCAGGGCTCAATGTTCCATGGTTACGAAAAAGGTCTTTCATACAGGACATAATCAAGCCCCGATCGTAAGGTTTTGTGCTCAGATGAAAAAATCCAGGATGGTATTGAACCACCGAAGCTTGGATTTCTATGGACATCTTTTCTGCAAACCTACTTGACTTTCATGAGTGGTGTCAAGCCTGCCGACAGCCTCTGAGCAGAATCACTAAAGAATAATGTCGGCAGCAACAACACTTCATTCACCGGGTTCGTTTATTGTTTGAATCAATTAGAAAGTCAATGAACATCCCAAAAACTCAGACTGAGAGCATCGTCATCACAGAGATGCCTGACCTTGAAGTCAACAAACAAATCGCTTCAAGGAGATTTTGGATCTGGATTTAAATGAGCTTAAAGCCTGTCATTTGGAATATCTTTGCCACATTAATGACATATTGACTGGTTATTTTCTTCCGGGTAATGTATTTACTCCAAAAGATTATAACATCAATCAAATTGGAGACATCAATCGTTAGATGCCATGAATTTCAAGATCAGTTCAATACCAGATGATGTATGTCAGAGGTGATTATGCAGAGCTCATCTAAATTTGCTCTTATGTTGAAATATTATGACGGCTGAATATGTGTTGACATGCAAACATGTCAAAATATACCATAGTTTTGATTAATGTTGAAATGTAAATGTTATGTGGTAAATGTTGAATAGATAAAAACACATCCAATTTGAATGTAAATCAAAGAATATGAAAGAAAATCCACCTTGAGGCATTTGTGATTTGTAATATCCGGCTCTATATAAAATTGACTTGACAAATGCAAGGAAAAATTTCGATAAATGTGAATTTGTAGATAATATAAATCTTTTGCATTTCAACAAATTGGCTTCATCAACAGTGACGTTGAGGTGTATCTGTGATTTTGTATGCTTTCTTTACACACAATGCTTTTCACTCATAATGCTCAAATGAAATAAGAAAAATAAAAAATCAAAGAAAAAAGGGTAAAACAACAATCCGATGCTTGGAAATGGCTTTCTACTCTTCATCATTCTGGCTGTGGGGTTACTGTAGAGACTATTCAAATGTACTATTTTGTGGAAAGTAGGAGATTGACATTTTTGTTCCTTGATACATTCCTGCATATTTTCTTACAATGACAATGGTGATTTAAAGTGTACTGTATAAACATGCTGAGCTTTGAACAAAGTGCTGCATCTGTCAGGTGTGCAGGATATCTCTCTGCCAGCATTATTTTTGCAAACTCAATTTAAGGGCACAATGACAGAAATGCATAGAATAAGTTTAGTAAAAAAGAACCAAAAGGGGCGTCAAGTTATTATACTTTGACAAAGACACAAAAAACAGTTACTTCCAATGATGGATATATAAAAAATATCTGTATTGTGTATTCAGGGTATGAAGTTAAAGTGTGCATGATTTTCACTTTATTATCACATTAGGATGGCTCAAAATGTTTCCCTGTCATTTTTACTCTCACTGCAGAACTGTAAATCTTTTATATTCAAATTGTTTCAGTTGTTGGATTTAGTTTGTTACATTTAATATAATTGTAATTTTCTCTCTGTGATCAAGTCCGCAAGAATCACATCAGTCATATTTTACCACCTCATTGCACAGAGTGACAATAATAAAGAAACCGAGGTACCCAAGTGTTACTGATCAATGCTGGTCAATCAATCAAGCTATACAATCAAGCAGTCTGGTCAATAACTTTCCCCCCCAGCCTCCCTAATCATCCCCTAAAACATATGTTCTTCCTGTCAGCTCTTTACCGCCTTAATGAGCTTCATTTGTTGCTCCCGTACAGCAAAATCACCTCAGTCACAGAAACCGTCTGAGCTTTTTTATTTGTAGGATATTACTGGTTCTTTAACTGGCAAAGCAACATTTAAAAAGAACATTTCCTAGGAGAAGAAAAACAGAAAGTTATCTTATCAATTAATATTACAATTACAAAAATATAACCCAAACCCAGCCATAAACAGCCTAAAATGTCAGGGGGGAGTAAACAGAACAATAGTGAGAAAATGAAGAGAGCTTGTAAGTGGCTCCCTCGTCAGCTCAGGCAGTTCTCCCAATGTGCCCGTTAGTATAATCACTGCATCACCAGGACTGTAGAACCACATATTTTGCTTATGTTGCTCTGTAACTCTCACCAGAGATAGAATGGTGTTCTGAAGATAATTTATGTTTTCTACCATCGATCATTAATGTATTTTTGGGCTGTAGCAAATTACAGTAGTCCATTTCACTGTAAATCCAGTGTCACACTCTTTTTTCAATGAAAGTAGCTATAGCTTCAAAAGTCGCTAAAATTCGTTAGATATCATCATGCGTTCATTTGAATATGTGTGACGCTGCAGTGCATTCATTTGCATAAAGCTGTGTCTATTGCAGTAATGGAGAAACACCTGAAGCCATAAAAAAAGTAATAAACATCTTAAGATAATTCATTACAAACACACTACAGGGACATTATATTAGAATTAAAAACTAAAAGAAAAAAAGAAAAGGGAAGGAGAAGGTCAAACAAACTGTTAAAACATATTTACAAGATCAGACAAATAAAACCCATGATAGGGTGATCGGATAATTAAAGAAAATAACCCAGAAACACCAGTCTTTTTTCTTTTAATAAAAAAAAATTCATACACCTTCGGGGTCTGCATACATCTAGCAAGGAGCAGGAAAGACATTTACATTACATTACAGTCATTTAGCAGACGCTTTTATCCAAAGTGACTTACAGGAAGTGTATTCAACATAGGTATTCAAGACCTCGTGCTGTTGGCAGAAGAGCCATGGACTAGATTATTCTGGGCAGCATACATGGGAATTAATTACAACATATTTAGTTTTCGTCACTTTCGCCCTGATAGTCCTCTAATTAGTAGCTCATTGCTTTTTAGAAATAAAAGTCACTGAGGAGATTTAAAAAAGTCACTAAATAACAATGTGAATGGCAGGTTCATTGTGTTATAATCATTAACTGTAGATTATTTTGTTAAATGACACTGTGTGAAACAGTTTACAAATCTGGGATACTAGGAGGTGAGGCAGCAGAGCTGGGTCTGCTGTCACTTATGCTGAACAGAGTTCCCCTTGATTGTCAATCAATGTTTTCGAAGAGTTCATGTCACTGATTGGTCCTTCAACCTTCTTCCTCGGTTCAGCTTTGTACCTTTGTTTGCCTTGTTTTTGTCATTATCTATTTTGTATTTGATGTAAGACTGCTTAACACTGTAAATGGAATACTGAAAAGCCCATGTGAATGTAAATAACTGTAAATTCCTGTAAAATGCCACTATGTTGTTTAATCCCTGACTGCAGTACACAGTGTAAGGCAATTGTGCTGATCATACTTTTAAAGCGTCTTCTGGTGAATGTGTTGTATAGAAAAAATTCTAATGCAGCGGCTGTGCTTCAAGCCTAACTTTAATTGTTGGCAAAAATAAACATAATTAAATGAAGCCTTTTTCTGAAAAATCATCTGTTTTGGTTTCCTGGAAACAAGAGGAAATTGGCTAGCATAATATTTGCTCGAAAATTATTGGGCTTCTAATGGAATAATCCATCTTGCATGACCATGATTCAATTTAAATAGCAGAGAGTGCTTCAAAATAGTCCTTCATGACATTGGGCTGCAAAGTGCATTTCCACTGGCGCTCAGATAAACACACTAGAGATGGCCCAAGGCTGCTCAGAGGCCCAGAGTGTGCTATCCACCACTATCAGAAAATTAAAACATCCAACTCTGCATCTCCCCTGCAAATTCAGACCAGCATCTTGCAGTTGCCATGGAGACCAGCAGCACCAGTGCACAGTGCTCCAGTGAAAGGGCTTGACGAGTTTCAATTTAATTATCGAGGTTTCCTTCACAAGCAGCCCCTTATCAATTACTGTTGTCGCTCCGTCCACAACAACAGAGAAGCCTCCCTGCAGATTAAACAAGGACTGGCCACTTTAAGAGCCATGGGCAAGGCTGATATCCCTGATGTGATATTCAACATCACTTTAATATATCTTTCCTAATATACAGATGCTGTGCTGCTGAGGAAATTATGCTAATTTGTAAGTAAGTAAGACACTTACTTGCCTAGAACCTACTTTTTAATTTGCAACAGCAAATATGAGATCATACCGACTATATGTTTGTGTATATATTATACAGTATATACATACATAAGAGAAATCAATTACTCCTGATTTACCTGTTTTTTTCAACTAGGAAGTGATTTTAATGAATACAAGTCAAGAAATGTTCATACAGAATATATCTGAAATCGTTTCACTGATAAGGTATTTCATTTGTTTTTCCAACAATATCCACTTATGAAAACATTATCAATGTTTTTTATGGTCTTGTTTGTCAATTTCGAACAAGGCTTAAGGGTCTACAGCATTACTAAAAACAAGGTTGTCCTGAGAGTTTAGCCTACATCATTTTTTCTATGTAAAACCACATATGGTGATATGTTGTCTGGGAACTGTAAATGCCTCGTAGATGTAGAGATATTCTACTGGTTAAATGAAAACGTTGACTTGCTGGTGTTGCAAGATAACCAGTCATAGCATCACAGAGGTTATTATAGTTCATCCACAGGGCACCATTCCGTTGAGAGATTTCAGTCTAGACCATAATAGTGGACCAACCCACTGATATTTCTTCCTAATAGCTTGGCTGAAAAAAGTGAAAAGTGACTCGAAGCACAAGACATTACACAGAGCTCATAAAGATCTATGGTTAATCTTGAGTAAACGGATCATGATTTCTGGAAAAAGACATTGCTATTGAGTTTTTCCAATGTCATTTTTTTTTTTGCACCACAAGCCGAGTGCCATACAGTCCAAATTGTACTGGAGAGAAAGCAGACATCTCTATGGCATATATCCCCAAAACCAAGCAAACCACACCAAAACAATATAAATTGATGTATAGCACAACTGGTAAGATGAAAAATATGTATTTTTAATTTTGGGGTGAACTGTTCCTTTAACTTCATTAGCATGTACTCAAATCCTTTATCTTTCCATAATCTTAACGTAAGCACTTTTGTTGCTTACACCTAACCATGTGCTGGACCGTGTGTAAGTCCTGTGCTTTGTACTCCAATCATCCATCCTGCTGCTTCCTTACATGATGATACAAAAACATAGCATTTATTTCACTTGGATAAAAGGTTCCCACTGAATGTAATTCAAGCATGAGTTCACTTAAACATATAATTGGCTTAACAAGTAGGAAGTGTAATTTCCATAAGAGAGGTGGTATGTGCCAATGTGTATAATTTGGCTTTAAATGTGTACCATCGTGATTTGGATTGCTTTGTGTCACTCTCACGGTAATTGTACCACTCTCATGGCAGACTCTACCAAAGACCAAAAAATACAAATCCATCTCTACATCTGTTCAATTGAATTGAAATCCTCAATTTTCAAAATAATGACTGGGCTTTGAGTGCTTTTTCTCTCGTGAAAGTAGCTAGAGCTAAGCCAAATAACTGATAGCACAAATAGACTAGCAGGCTAATGGAACATTGATAGAGAGAGGGTCCTTAAGTATAAATGCCTTTCAGAGACATTCATTTGCTACAGGTATGCACCTGGGATCTTCAGTGGACACACTGTGGACCAGAACTCGTAAACAAGCGATCGATAACATGCAGTATGGATGAGATGTGCTCTTTTCACTGTGTTGAGAATGTAAATGGCATCAAAGAGGCGAAAAGAGAGCAGTAATGGAAAAAGAATAGTGTTAGAGGATTAGAAAATGGGAAAAGGTAATGAATAATTTATATCCAATGTATGGGTGGAGAACAGAAACACAGTCGCAGAGATTCAGGCTGCGTCTTTGTTCTCCTGTCTCAGCTAATTTTCCGTATTACACCTTCTACTTATACATTTTAATATGATGCAATTAGATGTAGATAGTAGCACAAGCTGCCCGGCAAACATTAAGCTAGTGTTTTAGTCCACAGGGATGATTAAATACATTGACAAATCATTCTTATTGAACTTGGAATATTTGTTGTGTACTAGTCCAGTTTTGGTCTCAATTTAGGTGTTAATTGTATCGGAGTGTGGCAAAATTTGAGAGCTTTCATACTTCTGAAAGGTTAATAGCGGCCCTTCAAAACATTTTGTGCAGTCTCGGAATCATACATTATATTTGAATCATCCATTTCTTTCCTTTAACTGCTGCCACCTAACTAACAACATCAGGAAATATAATTTACAAAACAAATTTGCATGCTATAGCTGAAAAAACAAAAACAACAACATGTGATTAAAGTAAATTGGGATTAATTTGGATTATGCAAAGATGCCCAAAATCCTGTATGTATGTAAATCTGTAAATCCTTGTCATGGGCTCAACAGAAGTTGTCATGACAACAGAAAGCCCTGCCAGACCTCTCCGGGCGCAGGCCTGTGCTAGCAAAACGAGACTGCCTGACTGAATAGTGCTTTAATCCATGGAGCCAACCTCTGTGAGGGATTCAAATCGAAAAAGCAGAGAGGCCTCATCGTTTTACAGTAGACTGCACGAGGATAAAATGACGGGGCTTACCTCAGGGCTTCCATTTAGCTGCCCACTTTATCAGACTCATATGGGTTTTACTCAAGCCTCTGTGTGGCTGTCGATGCTGATAGAGGGGGCTTCCACCGACTGCATGAGTGGCCGTGGATGCAAGAGAAAAGAGTGAAGCCCTCGGGTGGCCCGCCTCGCAGTTGGTCAACCATGGCCTATCCACCTCTCCATTGTCAAAAACAAAACCTCAACCCTTGCAGCTTCTTCTCTCCACACCTGAGGTGGCCTTATTGTGTAGTCAACTGGTGAGAGCTAGCGTGGTAAGATATAGAGGTATTATTCATGCTCCCGTTGGCTGTGCCTGCAGTGTATGAATGGGTATGAATGGTTCGATAGGCCTGATGGGCAGGTGGCACCTTGCATGGTAGCCCTTGCCACCAGTGTATGAATGGGTGTGAATGGGTGAATGATGAAATGTGTTAAAGCGCTTTGAGTGGTCGGAAGAGAGGAAAAGTGCTATACAAGTACAAGTGCATTTAACTTTATACATCTTAGTGAGTCTTAATGAGTCTGCATCTATCATTTGATGACGATGGCTCAAATCTATCCATGATATGCCTTCATGGATGAATATGGCTGACAGAGTTTTTTCCCCACTTTAAGGAAACAAAAAGAAATGTACTGCATTGTGACTCTCCTTAAAAACTCACCCCTAACACATTCTGATATACACTGTTCCTTTTACACCTTTACAACAAAGATCTCTGTGCTTTATTTCTCTCATTTTAACTCAATTTAAACTCAATTCTTTGTAGGTGAATATTGTAACTGAATAAAGATACGATTATCATTTGACCTCAAAAACATTACCCGTACCTTTTTTTTAAGGCCTGAGGGCTGTCTGCATGTATTTATTTTAGTACAGCCCTTCACTGATAAGGCAGACACAGACTGTATGTACCCTGAGAGGACAAACCCAGAGGAAAATAAAGTCTCTAAAGCACTTTTTTTATCAGCTCAGATCTCCTCTCATCTAAAGTATGGTGGCTGAACAATAACATAACTTAGTTTTGAAAGACTTTGACAAGAAACTCAAACCTAAAACACTAAAAGCAAGGAAGGTGGGTAAAATCTTTAGTTCGAAATGTCTGATACCCATTGAACGTTACCTTGGTTGTAAGTCATTTGTTAAGGACTTGCAACACAACCGACTAAGACAGGTGTTACATTTTTGCTTGCTCTGTCTTGTAGATGAGTGTCAAAATCACAGATCTCATTTTGCTCACATTATGCATAATTCAAAATAAACTTTTATCCAAGCAGCTTGACACACAGGATACATCATCAACAGCAGCGTTTCCAGTGTTCAAAAGACAGCATTATCATATTATTGATGATCAAATAATGAATTCAGAATCAGAACATAAATAAATACAGACGCAAATAATAAATAAACAATATGAACGTATTTTGCAAGTAGAAATGGTCACTGTGCCGCTAAGTAGGACACAGTACAGAGTGGAGGTTGTTATTCATGTGAAGGCTACAGAGAGAAAATGCTGCTGCTATGGCAGCCTTTATTAGTATTACAGTGCACACGTATCCAGCTGTGATCGGCTGATTTTGTCATCAGAAACTGATGTTGCTTCATGGGACGCTTTCAAAAGAAAGGACGTCTCAAAACGCATTTCCTTGTTTTTTCTCTCTTTGCGTTGTTTTCCCGCATCTATCCACGCATCCCCGTTGGGAAGGACTAAGACGCAAGGACAAGACACAAGTGAGGGATATCTGAATGCAATTTATGAGACTTGGTATGCTCCCACAGTATTATTCCAACGTAGGAGGAATAACAATTCTGGGGAAATAACGACGGTGCCATGTACATTTAAATTCAGGGTGAAAGGGGTCACCAAAAGTAATTTTTGGCCTGCGGCCCTCTAGTAGAGTCAATAGAAGAAATAGTGATTGAACCATGTATGGTTCAATCACTATTTCTATTCGGTCACACTAGAAATTGAGGGAAGAAATTGTCTTTGCATGATACTTTGCTCTCTGTGGATATTGCAGTCTGGAGTTATCGTACACAGAAAATGGAGAAAAAAAAAAATAGCATCTCTTGTATGTGAAAGATAAAATAAATGCTGGACACAATGTTCTATACTCCCTGGGGTGCCTTTAATATCTGGACAGCCATCCACAGTAAAAAATAGCACCACTCTATCAGATACTATGAGTTGTTTCTTATACACTTGCAACTGACAACAATTAAAGGAGGGTTTAGATATAAATCCATTCAGAGTGTCTGCAACTTCACTCAGAAAGCATGAAGGAAACCCTATGTTTCACCTCATCTCATAGTTCAAATATTCACCTTAGTGATCAGAACAATCTTGCTAATCAGTCTTGGTAGCTGGGGCCAACTCAACATTCATATCATAAGTGAAATAATTTGAAAAGGAATGTCGTCAAGCGATGAGGTACATTTGGTTTCTGTCCATTTGTGCCGCTGCAGATGAGTGGGTGGGAGTCAGGGAGGGAAGGGGAGGGAGGGTCGCCACAGCCACATTTCCATAAGAAAAGGTTGAAATGGAGTCTGTATCAATGGCATCTTCTATTCTTACTAATGGCCACATGCTCCATTAAAAAAGCCTCCATTAACCTTCCTGTTCATTAAGTCATGGTGCCGTTGAAAGATCCCTTCCCCATGCTCTTTTAATGTAAGTGATGGGGAATTAAATCCACAGGCCTCATTAACAGACCTCACGGTAAAAACTACAATCCACATGTTTATCTGAAGCCAACGAGAGGCTTCAGCAGTCTGTGTCAGATAAATTAAGCGTAAATCTTACAAATGTAATAATCTATTTTTTTTGCACGAGACAAGGACTGGATTTTGTCCCCAATCACCTCCACTGCAGAACTTCAGGGATGGATTGTGTAATGGCCAGCGTGAGCAGGAGGAATGATTAGAACAAGCAAAAAACTGTTGTTTGAAACAGACACTGAATAATCAGCTCCCAAATCAAGTTAACTCAGGTATTCCAGTTTACAACAGGCCATCGTAAAATGTCAAGAAAGATACTAATACACAAACAAAGCCAGTGAAGAAGAAGACCGTGGGAAGAAAACATGGATGTTTGAGAAAAATTGGCTTTGCAAATATTTAAGGTAGAAGGAAATGATTTATTCATGTTTGTAAGACCATGTTTGTTTTCAAGAAATCTCCATGGGGCAATAAGAGAGAGTTAGAGTGTGAATGTTGGAAACCCAACTGGGAACTGTATCGAGATCTGTCAATTTGTACTCAAACCATCCTAAGTTTTTGGAGAGTCTTAATATAAGAAAATCACGGATTGTAGTTTTAAGGGTGCAAGATGCAGGATAGGGAGCATTTCCATTGCCTCTTAGCAACTCTCAACATTGAAACGGTGAGCAGGTGGCTGATACAGTGCAAACAACACTAAAAGCGCAAATTATGGCAAAGTTGTTTACCTGAGGGCGGACTGGAGGATGTGTGCTACGCTTCCACGACGACACTGTCGGTCGAGACGGCGTTATCAGCTGTAACCAGCGGTGCATGCTAACATGCTCTAAAAGCACATGCCCGACTCGGCTATGTCAGGTAGACATTACTCCACTATATATTTACATAGCAAATAGCTGTTTGCTGCTATATTGTCTGACTTTTTGCCATTAAAGTGCCTGATCAAAGAAATTGCACATAAAATATCTGAATTATTAAGTCAGTAAAACTGTATTAACAATTTTGCAGCAGTCAGCGTTACAGGTCAGATAGCAGCATTTCATCTGGCACCGACAGCTGCTAACACATAGACACAATGCCATGAAGCCACACACACACACACACACACAGAGAGACAGAGACAGAGAGAGAGAGAGAGAGAGAGAGAGAGAGAGAGAAAATTTCCTTTGCAGCCTTATTTCATTGCTACAGTACAATTAAAGTGCACTTTCATGATATATCATAATGAGCACAGAGTTTAGGTTACATGGATAATTCCCTTTGGTGGACATATCATTGATTTCCTGACGGACTGAAAAAAGCCTTGTCCTGATTGGTGTATCTTTATTAGTCATTATCTGCTCCTGTCAATTATTTGTGCATGTGCATTGGGAGACTGGTTTTCCATTTCACATGTCGCTCCAAGAGGGTTTTACCCTTTGCTGCTGATAATCCTCCTCCCAGTTGTAATTAGTGACACCTCCACAGAAGCTTTTTTTTTTTATTCACAAAGAAGAAGAAGAGAGCATCAGACTTCATTTCCCCTCATGCCCAAGACCCATCTGGAATAATGAAAACATATATGAATATGTAAAACCTTTTTTTAAAACCTGGACGAATTTTTTTTTAATCAAAAGTCCTTTAAGGTGAAAAAAGTGAGTCCAAGATTTTTTTGTTTGGTTACTCCCACCACATCTGTATAATGTCTTTGTCCTTGTCAATATTTCATCAATTATATAACTCTAACAGTTTTAACCTTTACAGCTTTAGATCATTAAGTAGTCTTAATCTATTTCTAAATTGCTGTAACAATAAAGGATTATAAAGAGGTGTTGGCTCAATGTTTGACGGCCCTTAATGTAGACCTGACTGAGGCTTTTCTGTGTTCAGTTTTGATTATCTCCCTTATTTAGGTATGTTACTGGATTTTCCAATTTAATAATGTATATCACCCAATTTCACCTGAACCCCTCAATCGCAGTGCTGAAGAAAAAAATTGGATATTGTCAAAATGTGGTCAAAAGCTTGGAAAACAGGTTGCAAGTGAACCATGAGTCCAAGAAAGAAAGTTTTTGCACTACAACAAAGACCAGCTGAAAGGTGCAAAGAGTGGACAAAACATCCATTCTTTTGTTTCCACCAACTTGCAAAGATTTTTAGATTTTGACGGACAGGAAGGAGCATAAGCCTCAGGACTAGTAAATACGACAGACAACACACCAAACTGCTGCTCAATAACATTTAGTTCTGACAGTAGATGACCCTGCAAATCCAGAAAGAACACTAATTTCTTCATGTTCTTGTACCAAAGTAAACCTTTGACAGCAGCCAGCAGCTTGCGCTGTTTATGTTATGTGATATCTGTGCTGAAGTGGCCAAAAAAGGAGGAGAACAGTTTATAGGTTAGTGAGATCCCCGATGTGGGACTACATAGCCTACAAAGGGAGCTGAAGGTGAGTGAACTTTGTAATACGAAACTAACACCAGTATTGGTTAAGTTATCTTATCAAAATCCAAATATACAAATGAGGAAGAGTATTGCATTGCAAAAGAATGAAACTCACTGGATGTAGATATGGGAATTGGTAACCCGGCCTTGGGTTGATATCTAGTCCTCTGCTCAATAGTTATGGTCCTCAAATCACATTGATTAATCGTTCACTTCAGGTGGACAATTTACAAACATTAAAAAGTAGCCAAAACTTTTTTTCCCCCTTCACAGAAGGCCGCATTACTCCTACATTACTCCTTTGACAACCTACACAAACATTTCCTCTCTCCTAACTCCAAACAAATCACTTCCTTGTGTTCCACAGGCCACGCCCCCTTACACCTGGGATCATGGAGGAAACAGATCACCTGACCAGTGGTAGCTATTTGAGACTAGGTATGGAAAACAAAAAGTTAGCAAAGTGTGACGTGGAAAGGGTGCACCAGAACCTTAAGCTTGCTAAAGTTTTTAGTATTAGACCATATTGTATATATATATATATATATATATATATATATATATATATTAATACAAAACGTATGTTGCTCATCTATCAGTATGGTTTAATACAGTATATTAACACATTGTATTCAATAATTTGTTTCATTTTGATTGGCTGAGTATAGTTACTCAGGTTTCACTATCTGTCAAAATGACATGTTGAAAAATATAAAGAAGTGTCCCAGGGTCAAAGCAAATTCAGTGATTATTTCAATCAATATTTGTCAACGCCTGCAGGGTTAAAAAGTGGCTCTGATATCTGATATCATGTCTAATATATTGTAATGATTACATGTAAGCTAAATGTAGAGTAGGCCAAAGGATCAAACTTTCAGGGAGACACAAGTGAGTTGATATTCAGCTGAGGGGTGATTATTGACTGATTGAAAGCCTGCATTCTGAGAGATTGAATTGTTGTTAAGTGTAGTTGTCATTCCAATTATAAAAGTGGAAAAACAACAAAACATTGAAGAGCATAATTCTTAAAAAGCCATGGTGGACCTTATATGTTTCTAGACTATAATTGGACAACTGTCTGTTTTTTTAATTAGCAATCAGAGCTTTAGCAAGGAAAGGGCCAAAGGTAAAGGCTCTATTACTCAATCCTACAGAGGAGCTTTATTAGCTTGGTGTTGGAAGGTAAATATGGTAAATATCATAGCTCCGCTCCACCGACAGCGATGGAAGGATGTAGCAATGCAGCTGCATATCATGGTTGCATGATATGTCAAGCCGGGAGATATTTTCCCCACTTCTCGATCAGGGGAAACACTGTGATGTTGATTCATTCCTGTGGCCTGACAAAATATTAATCAGAAAGCAGCTTGTTTTTTTTTTTGCACACATGCAGACGGCTCGTGTACGTTTTATTTTATATGAAAATGATGAAACACTTGCTCATAATATGTAAAATTGGTGTTTGGTTCTTTTATGTTTTGAATGTCAATGCATGTCATGTGTGTTCATGAAGAAGCATCATAACTTTCCCTTTGTGTTGCTTTGACTATTGGATTTTGCAAGGGCTTTGCAGGGTTTTGGAAACATATTCATTATTAATACATTTTGCTATCATGATGATTTGAATCAACGTAATATGAGTTTAATTATTTTGTTTGTGTCCGCAGTATCTTTTACAGGCAGTGACACTAACTCCCTATCTTTCAAATATCAAACACTCAATGCACCGTATCCACTATAAAGTGCAATATCCACCGAGATGATATTACATCATCTTGAGGGTCTGTCTTGAAGAGCATCCTTATATTGAAATCTAGTTTTAAAGGTTTCCATCGTTCCATGTTCTTTTATCGTCAATAAATCCATTAAAAAGACAAAACTTGCAATGTTGTGGTTCATATTTCAATACTTTCCTTTAAAGGAGCATGCAACAATAACAATAACAACTGTTTTATGGTTGAAAGGAACAAGAATTATCAGGAATTCAATATACACACACACACACACACACACACACACACACACACACACACACACACACACACACACACACACACACACACACACACACACACACACACACACACACACACACACACACACACACACACACACACACACACAGTGTTGATTTACACATGCAGAAAATTTCCTTTGCAGCCTTATTTCATTGGCAATACTTCTTAGTAAGATAAATTCATTATTTGTTTTGGTCGAAAACCATGTAATATATCATACAGAGAGTGGGGGAGGAACAGGGTTCTCGATATGGTTTCAGCAACAAGATCGAATCCTATAAAGAATGTGTTTGTAACAGCAGCCCTGATTGTTGAAAACAGTCTTTTCAACAATCAGGATGAAAAGATGTGTTGCTATTAGCAAAAAAAGTATAGGATCACGTGAGCAAAGATATCTCATTTTTGTCAACAGAGATGAGCAATTAGTTATCGACAGTTTAATCCCTTGATGATATAATCGTTACACTGGTAAGACACTTCAGTTGCTTAGAACATCCTGAAGAGCAGCTTGGTGGGTTAGTAGAGGAAAGGTGGCAGTTAGTTTTAACAACCAAGAAAGTGTTTTAAGATTGGTAAAACCAATCCCAAAGCAATACCTACGCCTTAACTGTCCACTATCATATTGGAAATAGAGCCTTGTGTGGAGATATATTTCAAATGTTTGTATTTTGAACCAGATTGAGGGACTTTTTTAATGAGTTCCTGTCACGGTGCAGGGAATTCTCAAACAGGGATTGGACCAAAAAGCAGAGAATTAAGGAGACGGCAGGATTACTTTAGTGACTAATTGAAGATTCAACATATAGTTGGCAAGAGCCCAAATGGGCAGAAGGTCCAGCAGGCCAGTTACAGGAAGACAAAAAATGTTTGCATATCAGGGTTGGATACATGATGCCAGGAGATACATGTGTGGATTTATGTTTTGAGAGTTTTGAGAAAATGACCTATTAGCAGAATGCTTAAATGGAGGATAATGCACTTTTTTCAGCACATTGATCACGTGGACCATGTTACCAATAATGCATTCAAAGATAATTATATAAATAAGTCAATTCAACAGTTTCAACCCTTTCCTAAGGCGACAGTGCTTGTTGGTGTTGGCTGTGATTGGGCTGATATGATATCTGTTCCAGTTAAGATTTGGGTGAGGTAATCCATTCTTTTTTATGATCTCAAGTGGGTTACTGTAACACCTTTAACATGAGCCTCAGTCAAATATCAGAGTGCAGTAGTTATGATATTGCAGTATGAATAAGCCTCTTTACACAGTCTGAGCTTATTCACACTGATTGCCAACAAAATTAGTTTATTTAAATCTCTCAGATTGTAGATAACAGTGATATTTTTAATAAATATTGATATCAACCTAATATACACATGATACTAGTGTGTAAATAATTCACTATAAACCAACTCAAAGAAGAATTTAACTGATAGAATTATTCTTTTTGTTCAAATTGACTACAGATATTGCGATAAAATCCTTTTGGCCAATGTAATTATGGTAAAACCTGATATTGTGACAGCGGTATACAGCAGCCTTTCTTTTAGTACGATGAGGTGGTTTAATTGAGCAACAGTGGGTTTAAATAACCAAGCTGTGTGCTCAATTACAGCATCACTGTCAATGAATACCCTGTTGATTTCTTTTTAAATATTCAGTGAAACAACATTTTACAGCTAAGATGGTAATTAGAATCAATGTAATATGAATTTAATTGTTTTGTTTGTGTCTGCAGTATCTTGTACAGGCAATGACACTGACTCCCTTTTCTCTACAAATCAATCACTCAATAGTTTATTACTTAGTGAGCAGTAAAATAAGATGTTCTGGCATTAATAAATCATCATGATTTTGCATAATCATCCAGGCTGGATTGCCAACCTGGCAAGCTGTCAACACTAAAGGGGTCCCCCAAAGCCTCACTGTGGAGCACTTGGTTTGTGGTAGTTTAATGAATTGTAAATTTGTTCGGGAAGATGGGTTTTTGCACCGAAATGATATTACCTGATCTTGCGGGTCTGTCTTGAAGAGGGTCCTCATATTAAAATCTAGTTTCAAAGGTTTCCATCGTTCCATGTTCTTTTATTGTTAATAAATGCATTAAAAAGACAAACTAGCAATCTGTTGTTCCATCTCTCAATATTTTCTTTGAAGTAGAAAGCCACTCAGTGTAGCAACAACAAGTTTATCTATATATATATATATATCTCAATTCCCATAAAATATATGTGACAGCAGCACTGATTACTGCAAAACAGCAGATAGTCAATGACGAAAACATGTGTCGCTATTAGCAACAAATGCACATGGTCGTGTTAGCAACCACATGTGATTTATGTAGAGAGAGATGAGGAATAAATCAATGACAGTTTTACCATTAATGTTTTTTTAGTGACACTGGTAAGACAAAGAGGCGTGGTTGACATTTAATTCACTGACCATCAACTTACATCATTAGCAAGTGACAAATTAGTCAGATGACTAATGACTCTCATGACTACAACAGACGTGACAAAATGTTAATGTTTATTTTTAAAACACGAACATCAGTCATTTGGAAATAAAACCATCCACCTCCACCACCAAACACAATACTAGCCAATGTACAATGGCTGCCTGTTATTTACCGTATTGGTTTAAAGATTTTACTCATCGCTTTTAAAATGATCTTTTATGTGCCTGGGCGTTGACTTAAATCAATGGATGCAGCTCTGCTGGTTTTTCCTAAACCTCGGCTTGTGAGCAAAGGTGACTTGTCCTCTGCTTTCAGGGAACTCTTTGGCTGTTGGAATCAGACATCTACATAATTATCATCTTTTACATCCTTTTTAAACTTAAGAAAACCTGTATTAAATATTGAACATGTTGTGGGTTTTCATCATCCATCCCAGGTCATTTTAAATATATATTTTTAGACTTACTTTAATCCTCCTGTTTTTGTTTTTTCCTCTGTGAATGTATTTTATTCTACTGTTGTTAAATTTTAATTTGTATCTGCGGTTTTCTTTCCTAAGAGCACTTTGTAACCTCATTAAGCAAAGTGGGATAGACCGTTTCATCAGAATTGCATTGCTAGGCAACCGCTTGGGTCCATGTTTATACCTAGTTTATGTCATTCACATACACTGCAACAAAAATGGAATGATTAACTGTGAAATATTCTGAAAAAAGTTATTTATTAATAATGATTATTATGCTTTATAAAAATATACATTATTAGTGATTTAAAAAATAATAATAATGAAGATTATTTTAAGTATTATTTACATTATTATTATCATTATAAATAAGAAGTATTAGCATTTGTAACATTTTAAGAAAAGATAAGGGGAAAACAATCTGTAATACTGTGCTATACAAGTTTAAAACATTGTGTAGATAATTAGTTGGTTGTGTACAAAAAATAAGAAGCTTGTTAAGATAAAAGGTGTTCTTTGAAAGGGCCGCTAATGAGAAGCTAAACTCTGTGCATAAATGAAGCCGAAAAACACAGAGAATCAATTCACTGACTCTTTCCTCTGTTGTGGTCCTCCTTGTTTGTGTTCAATCAACACATGTGATATAATATATTAACTACACTAAAGACTTAATAGATGCAAGTTAATTTCACAGCGGTCTACCTGAAAGCTCTTCATTTGCTTACATCAATTCAGCCTCTGTGTCAGCTACCCTGATTATTCTGTTATATTTCCAAAAATACGACTTAATGGATCACTTCAAAGACACTCGTGAATCACAAAACATTGTAACCCTGTTAATTAAATGCATAGTCCAATTTGCATTAATATGTTTCTCTTTTGCAATTGTTCCTTTTTCAGCTACTTCTTTTCCCTTAAAAACCAATAATACTCTATTGCGATATCAAGTGGATTTCATTCTTTGCCGTCTTGCTTCATTTGAGCTCACAGATGAGAAAGAAATACATTCAATATAGCAACAGAACATCTAAGCAAATCATTCATTGTACTATTTAAATCCATGTGAGTAAAACGGCCATACAATTCATATGGAACAGTCAGAATAGTATGAAAAAGATTAAAATACAAAAAATAAATATGAGCAGCTTCTCCAAGCTGGAAACATGCAAACAAAGCCTTTTATCACTGAATATATTTGGGTTTTTAAAAGAAGATTAAAGCAATAGTTTGAACTGAGTCTTATTTTCTTTCTTGATGAGACTGGAGTAGTGAAGATTGATACCACTCTCATAATGGTCCGCTAACTGCCACCATCCTTCCTCACCACTTTTCTAAGATTTAGTTTAGTAATGATTTCAATCATTTAATCTAACTCCCAACAAGAACGCAAATAACCATATTTCCCAAATTGTTCAAATATTCTTTTAAATTATATGCCACAAAAGATCTTTAGGCAAATAATAAATAAACCAGCCTGTCACTGTTCCCATGAATCTGAGCTACCATGAATTATCACTGTGACAGCTCAAGGATTTGCCCGTGGACGGAATTGTGAAGAGAAAAACGACTGTCCTGCTTCTTGACTTATTCATGGACAAAAAATAGAGCACAGAGCAGTCCTGACAATAAGGAGAAGAGAAATGATGGCGTGAATTTTATAAAAATCATAATGGCCAATGGTCTAATTTTAAGCCTCGTACTAATTTATTCAGCAGACCTCCCCTTGTTTCCTCTAAGGTATTGCCCTGAGATATGTTTTTGCACTCTTATTAACCACATATGTTAGATTGATTTGAGATGTAGGTTTTGAGAAGCTGCTTGATGCAAATTACATATTGACAGGCTCTCTGGCCAAATCAATGCATCGCCATGAGCCAAGGCTAAAAAAAATTAACTAATCATACAGAGGAGCGCTGATGGATAATCCTGTGACAACAAAGAAGAAATTAAAAGGCTCACTTGGCTGTAGGTGTATTAGAGTTTGGTTCACCCTTGGGTTAATAACTAATAATGTGGTTTTGACAGTGAGTATTTTCTTCATATTCACGCTAAGTCTGAGTAGAAGCTCATAATTTCATGTGTTGTAGATTTTTTGTTTTAAGGGTGATGAAGTTTAGTTTGACATTTACAGAAGTATGCTTATTGGCTCTCTTGAAGCAAGAAAATAAAAAAGTACAAATAAGAAGAAATGTTTCCATTATAATTTTTTTCCTTTACAATATTACAATACCTGAACTATTATATCGTGTTTCCCCAGTTCTTAAATTAAGGCAACTACTTTTTGAATGACAATTTTTCTGAAATTTGTTATTGTCTGCTTAAATATGTGCTAATTTGCATATGTTTCCCATGACATTTCCAACAGAAATCTGAACATCGGATAAAGGCAGGTTCAAAATTAAATATTAGAATCAAAGGTTCAACAAAAGGGAAAACGACAAAAATCTCTTGTTATTACTCCATGAATTAAAAATATGGAGTTTTTAAGAATAAAATGTTTTATAAATCAGACTATGAATGCTGTATGAACAAACCAAAAAAAACAAGTTTTTGAGATTTTATGTTTTGTAAATATAAAAATTATTTCCACTAGTCTAAAAAACGACATGTTATGGAAGCAGTTAAAGCCCAAAAGCTCAAATTTCAACTTTATGCTTCTTCCCTATGATACCAAAATAGATAAACAATCTTCCTCCTAACAAAATCTACATTGATGACACTGTTGAATTTCTCCATGTTTAAGTTATTTTGAATGCAGGTATCTTTTAGATCCACTAAGGTGACCCCCCTATAGGGCGTTATTTCCCCTCACTCGCTGTGCATCGTGTATGCACCCAGTCACCTTCAAATGCCTGCTATGTACAGTGCTAACCAGACTCGACATAGCTGCTTCATTATACAGGTATTTACATGGAGCTCCAGAAACCAACCAGTAGCCTACTACTTTGCTGAAACACCCGGCCAATGCCCACTGTTTTCAGGAAAACTGCTCCAGCTCACTTACAATCAGATATTCGGCTATAGCTGCTCCTCAGATTCATCCGTGGTTAGACTTTTTCAGGGATATTCCTATGTTCCATGACTGCCCCCCCCCTAAAAATAATCAATTCATGATGAGGTCTAATCACTCAAGGCCCTTTATATCTGTTCAGCTTCTCAGCCTATATATCACATTTATTCATTCTATAAATAACTCTCTAAGCCCCATATTCAATTAGTCTCTCCTGATTGCAATAATAAATGAAAACTCTGATTGCAACTTCTTTATAAATGTGTATTATTCTGTGCTTTTATATATTATATTCAGAGCTGGCCAAGAAAATTTCAGAAAGGAAGTTTTCCCTCTGGAGTTGTCGACATGAAAAAAGAACCATGAAGGCAAGTAACATGAAGAGCTATGGCACAAAGTCTGCACTGCCCACTGTCTCATGACCGAAAGTCTGTATGCAAGCAGCAGACAGCATGCAGGAGTGTTCTTCTTCTCTGAAACATAATGTTAATACTGCTACTACTACTAGTAGAGAGAGTCCTCACATGAAAAACAACAGCAATAGTTGTTTTTTCAAAGCCATGGTCGGACAGACATTAGCAAGAAATTCAGCCACCTTATTTATTTCAATGAGACAACACTGTTGGTATATAGCTGCCTTTGAAATACATAGAATCCCCAACATGTAAAATCCTGTCTCATAGTGCGACATGTTCTCATTCCAAACTCACAAACCTACTCTTCGTCAGTGTCCCTCAGCGTTTGATACCGACGTACAGAAACACACTTTAGCGTCTGTATCACATGCACCAGACCTTCAACTAACTCAAATGCTGTGTCATTATTAGACGAACAGCGCAACTGATGGCTTATGACAAGTGAGAATATCTGCTTAGGCAGGTGGGAGGGCAGGCTGGATGGGTCAAACAAACACAGGACTTTCACCCAGGAGACCGCTGTTTGTGTCACGTGTGAAACCAAGTCAACATTGACTTATTTTACATTAGTTTTGTAACTTGACTTCCTTACTCAACTAACCAAATTGTTTTGTAGTATAGGCAAACCAAAAACTAAGTAAAGCTACATTGGAAGTTTATTTTGAAAAGAGGCCGAATTCATGTAATGAGGGGAAACTATACGTTTTCAGTCAACACGGAAGTTTATTTTGAAAAGACACTATACATGTTATACAAGTAGAAACTGACGCGCTGTCCCTGTCAAGTTGTAATGTGCCTATTAGAATGTAAACCACTGTGTAGTGTTTGGCTCATTTATTTAGACTTGAAATTCATAGATCTTTTACTTGGCCCGCCTGCCTGCTTACCAAATTGATCAACAGTAGCAGCTGCAATAATTGCTTCACACAGCTCATGGAGGCAATTAAGGTTCTTCAAATGAGGCGTATTGACACCACAAGCATCACAGCCTGAAAATACAGGATTTTAACCAAGACAGGAAGAACAGTACCTGGAGTTTGGTTTCACTTGGACTGGCTCCAGAGACTCAAAGTCGATAGCATTCAAGCTGCAAAACTTTGCAGTGTACCTGATCAATGTTGCAATAATCTATAGTATCAATATGGTGCCACACAGCTTGAAAATAACAACTTTGGGAGGAGCATTGATGACAGCATAAAGCAAGCTGATAAAAGAGCACCAGGGGGATTTGAGCCAGCTCTTTTGTAAGACTCTGAGAGCTGAGGAGTGCAAGGCGTTGCAGTAACTGATCATCAGCCTTGATGGCACTCAGCTGAGAGGAGACAACTAGTAACACCAATCTTGTCTCTGGCTGGTCTCTTGTCTCTCCAATCCCGTTAATGCCACGCTCCTTCATTATGGTCTGTCTCTGTCGTGATTCTCCAGCTGCACCGGCAGCACACTTCAGAAACAGGCAGACGATGACGAATCCCCAGTGGAAATGAATGCTTCATTAATGGCTAATTGAATAGGAGTTATTTGCTTCTCAGGATTCCATTTGGGAGGGAGCTTATTTTCCTGGCATCTGTTTTCTTAAATTGTATTTCTTTAAGAGCAAATAAGAGAAGATGGAAGGGAATAGATCTAATATTTTCCCTATCTTTTCGTTTAGTCCCTAGTCTACTTTTTCTTCTTCACATCTAAACTTTTTTTCCGTATCTGATGGGAGGGTCCAAGGACAGAGGGTACCGTATATACTAAAGATTGTAAAGATTTTGGGTGATACAAATAAATTGAAATTGAAAAAAAGTGTTGGCTAGTGAGGTTTATTCGACATCAAATTGGAAACAAATAGATTTCTGTTTGGACCAGACTTTGAAATAAGAGAGAAAATTGGGTTTTTGATAGTTACAACACTGCTGCCTTCCAACACTCATGGTGCTACTCATGGCTTACTTCCCATGGCACCTCCCACTTTACTATCATATTGGAACAGAGTAAATAAAAACCACACTTAAAAAAAAAAGGTGCATTTCTCAAAATTATGTTGAAAGTCTTTCCCCAAACACCTGAAAAGTCATTTCAACTTTCAATCATGAATTTAACGTGGGAGTAAGTGACCTTAACTCTAGCTATTTCATAACTATTAGGGTGATACACTGGGGTGATGCTGTGGGCAACCCAGGAAATAGGGGCTTGTTAATAGGCTACATAGTTTTTCTTGCAATATTTCAGAAGAAAATTGTGTTAAAATAGTAAAAGTTATAAATCTATATCATGGATGGATGCGACCCCTAGCATTCCCCTACACTGCCTAGGGACCGGCTCTGTGTAGCGTTGACATTTCCTTTTAACGAAACCATGAAAAACAGCCCCAGATCAATAAGGACACCTATATAAAAACCCTGTCACTTATCGAAGTAACTGCAACTTTCATTTAAATGATCAATAAGTTAAGGTTTGTCTACTTTTTGTGTGTAATTCACTTAAATGAAGGCCATTTTCTACAATAAGTAGATTTAAATTACAGTGCAGTAAACTGACGGTTATAAGAACAATGTAAGACCCACTCTTTTAATCAACCAAATACAGTACTCTTCACACATACTTAGAAACTCTGACTGTGAATTTATCTAAATTCCCACCGAGTAAAATAAAAGAAAATAGACAGCATTAAAGAAGCAGCTTCTAATCCATAAACGTGGTGCTTTGAGGGCTTTTTATATTTAGGAGTGTAGCAGAATTCCATTAATCACTATGTAGCAAGACGAGGACATTTTTCTTGGAAGCTAATTTTCTAAAAGGTAATTGGTAAATCTGCAAGCCTCTTTCTCTTAATGCCTGAGTGCTTCTAAATGGTGATATTTTTTTCTTACTTGCCACAATTTCACATAAAACACTAAGTGCTCACATTTTAGCTGGAGAAGACCGAGTAAAGCACACACTCAGAAGACAAATAGAGACGCTGCTGTGAGTTAAATTCCAGTTAAATGCAGTGATACAAATATTATAGGTTAACTTTTATATTTTTATATTTGACACCTGCAAATGATGTGATAATTGTGAAAATTCAATATAATGAGATACTTAGTCAAAATTATGAGCTACTAAAAACTACAAAAACCTGTTTTCACTCTCCATGCATCAAATACCGCAGATTGGTCCTTGCATATGCGCTGGTTATGCAACTAACTCCAATGTAAACACACCTGCATCCTTATTATCATCTTTGAGCAACTGATGAAGTATAAAGAGTAATAAGTCGTCCATACAGAAACACACATAGAGGGTCATGGTTAAAAGCTTAGCGGCACTGACCAAGCTGCTATATTTGACGCACTGAGGTGAGAATATGTTTAAAAAGTGCTAAATCAAAGTTATGAGATAACTAGACACTATACATAATCTGCTCTTTTAAACCTAGTTCAGAATTCTGAATAAATATATAAGAATTATGACTGTATATTTATTTCTGGGATTCTTTTTTTGGGACCATATCTTTAGCCAAAGAAACTATGTAAGAAATTTAGAATTTTGGCTAATAACTATACGTTAATTTGTGTTGAATTTACCAGGCTATATTTTTTTAGATCAGTATATTCTTATGTGCAAGTAGGGAGCTCTGTCAGCTACTTTTTATATATCTATAAAGAAAAGAAAAAACAGTGAGTGACATTTCCCATTGCAAAAAAAAATAAATTAACACATTTTCCAATACTGTCTTTTTTAGATGAAATCTGTCACTTGTACAATTGGTGTTAGCAATAACTGAAATTCCACTTTCACTTTGCTCTGTGCAATCCGTACAGTTAAAAACCTTTAAGTTTATAAAAATTCCTCGGTGAATTATACAAGGCTGCTGATTATTTATTGGCACTTTGTAGATTACTTCATTGATAAGTTTTAAAGATGTGACATGCAGGGTGGAAGTGATAAAAAAGCTAATGGGTTTTATGAAAAGCGATACTGAGTGAAAAACGTGCTGCTGGCATTTTATCTGCAGAGACTTGATTAGAGAGGGAGGCAACCATCCGCTTTAAGCTTTGACCCTGTATGATCTATTAAACAGAGACAAACGATGGGAGGGAGTGGGTTACATCCTTTATTTTTTCCTGAACACATTGCTTTGGCCTATTTGGAAAATACTAAATGGTGAAATAAAGATGTGCAGCAGCATTCATAAGCTGATAGAAAAACAAGACTAAGAGATAAGATAAGATAAGATAAGATAATCCTTTATTAGTCCCGCAGGGAAATTTGCAGGCTTACAGCAGCATAGAGTAAAGTGCACACAAGAGACATAGTAAAGAAAGACAAGATAAAAATAAAAAAATGAAAAATAAAAAAAACAAGTATTATAAATAAGCAATAAAAACAGTAGAAAAACACAATAACTGAAATATAATATTTACAGACAGAAAAAAACTATTTTAACTATTATTGCACAGTGTTTTTATTGTCATGTGTCATGTGGTCTGCTGGGAGCAGAGCTGGTTGTGCAGCCTGACAGCAGCAGGAAGGAAGGACCTGCGGTACCTCTCCTTCACACACCGGGGGTGAAGCAGCCGGTGGCTGAAGGAGCTGCACAGAGCTGCCAGGGTGTCCTGCATGGGGTGAGAGGTGTTGTTCATCAGGGATGATAGCTTGGCCATCATCCTCCTGTCTCCCACCACCTCCACCGTATCCAGTGGACTAAGTGGCTGTTCTTGAGCTACGTTCTTTGAGCTGATGGGAATGTCATTCGTTTTGTAGATATAGGTAAACATGAATGTCTGTACATTATGTTTTGCCAATAGATTTAGAGATATTGAAACTAATTTCATAATAATTCACAAAAATACTCGGTTGCAGAATTTCTTAAAGAAGAGTCCAAATTTGAAGTGGACCCATGGGACTTTGGTAATGTGAAAGATTACCAAAGTAATGCTTTGTAAATCAGACTATGAATGCTGTATGAACAAACCAAAAAAAAAAGTTTTTGAGATTTTATGTTTTGTAAATATAAAAATTATTTCCACTAGTCTAAAAAACAACATGTTATGGAAGCAGTTAAAGCCCAAAAGCTCAAATTTCAACTTTATGCTTCTTCCCTATGATACCAAAATATGATATCAAAAATGCTTTTTGTGGGGATAATTTGTCTGTGTCTGACAAGGTTAATATAATTTGCATGGGTAAATATCATATTTACTACAGTTAATGGAGGAAAAGTAAGCTCTTATTCATTTGGTTTGTAATTGAATAGTCTGTAGGGAAAAAGCAGGACTACATTTTTATTATTTGATTCATACCCCTTTTTTTAAGCCTTTGATCCACTTTGTGTTTAAGAAATTACAGTGTATTGGTATATTTATATGTAAACTTAAATTTATATCTCCCTTATTTTTTTCTTTTCTTTATCTATTCATATTTGATAATATTCACATTGCAACAACTTTGTTTTTTCTCTTAAAAGATTAAAGCTGTCCCAGGCTATAGAAGATAAGGATGGAAGCCCTGACGTCCTGCCAGATTTCTTACCTCGTCAAAAGACCACACAAATTCTCATCCATCTTCCTGATTCCTAATGCAACCCAACAGAACTGGACCATTAGCTGAGTGTCTAGTCACTTCTCTCTGGAGCTTTCTCCTGCGACCGCAGACACACCAGAAGCTTCTTTACTCCCCTCAGCGCAGTTTATCAGGACTTTTTCATGTTTTGTTTTTATTATGTAACGTAGGCCACTTGAAAAGTATGATACTTGTGATAAAACGTACTGAAGTAAAAATAATGTATTTTATTTCAAAGCACTTTTACTCTACATGTCATTCACCCCATTCACACCCATTCATACGGGGCCTACCATGTGAGGTCCCACCTGCCTATCGCGACTATCACTTTCACACCATGGCACAAGCACACCCCATTCATACGGCACAGCTTTGGGGAGCAACTTGGGATTAAGTGCCAAGGACAGTGCAAAGGTAACATCGACATGGACTGGAGGAGAAGATCTTCAGATTGGAAGACAACCGCTCTACTTCTGAGTCACTCTCATGAATCACATGAATCATCAGTAAGTCAAGTTGACATCAACCACGCTCATTTCCTAAACCATCATATCACATCACATTGTTGCATTACGCTGCTGTGGTACTTTGTTGCTTAACTTATGTTGTGTTATGTCACATAATCTTGCAGTGTGTTTGTGGATGCTAAAATGAACCCCTCCTTTGCTGAACAATGCCATGTTGTTTCAGCCTCCACCCTTCAGAGGAAAGACAAGTCTCAGTCACAAGAAAGGTTGCAAATCAAGAATATTTCTACATCTGTTTACCCCTTAGTGAGTTTAGCATATTCTTTGTTTGCTTTATGTGGGGTCCTTGCGGACTGTAAACTCAGCAAAGCTTTGCTAATTGTTCTAGATTGCCAGGCGTGCGGTGGCATTCCTTTAATTACACCACAGTTAGCATCACGCTTGTTGGAGCAGAGCTCAGCTTTCTTCCTGCGGCTCCCCTGGTGTTTTAAAGTGGGGACAGGGGGGCCCATCAACAGCACTAAAACACAGGCAGTTAGCACACACTGTGGCTCGTGGGTAAAGGTTTTTGTAAAAGAAAAGTAATCAACAAAATATGAGCATGAAATTGGAGGCTGTGGTGTGAAAAACTTGGCTGGAATGAAGCAGATGGAAAGTATTTAGTTTTTTTGCACCTCTGTGAAATGTATTCATTCTGTGCTGTAGGGCAGCAAAGAGTTCCTCGCCTAATGAGAGAGCTGAGAGGTTGTCATTGGAGATCCATATTATATGGAAGCAGCACAGCCCTTATGGAGAGAAGGTCTATATTAACACCCGAACTTTCAGTTATCCAGCCCCCTTTCACTCCTTCATTTCTTGCTTTCCAATTCCCTCTCTCTGACCGCCATTGCTTTTCTCTTTCCTGTATAGTGCTCATTCCTTTTGTAACAGTCGTTTTTCACAAGGGCTATCAGGGCAGAGTGTCTTGAGTGTCTCCTGATGCATAAGGGAGGCAGGTTTCCAGCAGCCAGATGAAAGCTGAGGCAAATGAAAGCCTCACAATAGAGATGCCATGCATGTAGAAGAAGATATGGGTTCAGACTGGGCGCATAGAAAATAAAAAGCTTCCATTGACAGGTCTGATTTTAAGCCTTAGATCATTAAATATTAACAGCAAACGATATTTTTAGTGAGTGGCTTAATTTCCGCAATCATTTGAGTTTCATTTTGCATATAACTGTGATCAGAATTCCAAAGAGAATGATCCAGAGTCAATGACTGTGATTGAAATCTGTTATAAGGGGGGGGGGTTCAATATTCATGACACATGTGGCTCATGGCGCTGCGGGATCACCACAATTCAGCAAACTGATTCCAAGGTTATAACTTATTTTAAGTAAAGTTAACAATGCTAGCTATATTTTCAGGATCTATAAGACCTCAGGTTTTGGCCATACTAGCAGTTGCACGTGAGGGATGATACTTACAGTCGGTGGGTTACATTGGTCCAAGTGCTAGTTATCAAATGTTGCACAGTTATTAGACTAAGAAAACTGCAAACATTATTCCTGCTATCAGCATGTAGCATTTAGCTAGAAGCACCGTGGTGCATAAGTTCCAGTTGTGGAACGCAACAAATTACATTTACTCATGATTAACTTCAATACATTTATGAGCTACTTTACTGCACTATTTCCATTTCATGTTTCAAATGTCTCTTTCTAGATATTATGATTTGGTTTAATAATCAACAGACCTTGTCGTGAGTGGTTTTCATGAAGCTGTTGAGTTTTTCAAATGTATTGTTTTTGGCACCAAAAGCAGAGTGCCATATAGTCCATTATATTTGAGAGAAGGCAGACATTTTTAGGGCTGATACTGTATCTCCAAAACCAGCTAACTCTCACTACTGATAAATAATACTACAGGTTAGAGGAAAGTATTTTTGATTCTGAGGTGGACTGTTCTGTTAAGTCCATAGAAAGCTGGACTCTTCAGCAGTAACTGCCATCAGCCCTTCCTGGACAATTAGGTCAGAGGAGTGTTCACTTTGCTGGTATTATGTTTCCTGATTTCTGGTTAAGTAAGTAATTTGACCTTTCAAGAACAGGAAACCACAATAACATTAGCTATCCCGTTACCCTCTAGCGTTGATATGTTCCCGCTCTTGTCTCCTTGCTTTAACGTCAAACATCTCAGAAGCTAAATGAACTAACTATTGGGTCAAATGTTACTGGTCAAAATGGATAACCATTCACCTTCCGCCAGAGAGCACTTTGGGTCATTATTCACTGCAGTTAAATCAGTGCAGTGCGATCACAGAGGAAGTTGTAATGGTGCCATGGATCCAATGAAACCCCAAAGCGAACTCGCAAATGACATCCCAGGCGCTGTGGAAGATGTTAAGAGAACCGCGCCGCCTACCTGGATAACACTGAGCCCCTGCTAGAGAGGACGATTTTAAATTGGTGTGGTTTGATGTTACCTCTGGGTGTTCCATTCTCTGTCTTCCTCCATCTACCTTCACCACAAAGCATCTCGTTATCCTGCAGAACAGTTTCTCCTAATCTAAGGCTGCGCAGCATCCACGTCCATGAGCATCACAGACCAGCCATGCATTCCCCGGCTCGCCACCATGGCGACGGAGGATGACAGCCTGCTTTGTTATATTGACTAAATGTAATTACAGTCTTGAATCAGCAACCCCCACCCCCATCTCAACATTCCCTTGGGGAGCAGCTGTTTGGAGACTTCCAGGGTTTTCTAATGATTCTGTGACGACGGCCCCACACCCAAAGCCTTTTTTTACAATCCATCTCATGTTCCTTAACAGCCTTCCTCTCGGCTACTGCCTTTACAGCAATGTCTTTATTTCTGCCTTGTCAGGAGAAGCAGAAGCTGGTCAGGGTGAAGCATTTGGTTTTGATGTGATAACCCAAGTTTTAATTATTATAACCATTAAACTTTTATGTTACACACATTAAAGATGAAGATAATCTCTTCCATGTTTAAAATCCATAAATCTTTCTTTGCACCGCTGCTAGTTGATAGGGATGTGCCACTAGATAGATAAATTGCCCCAAATGGAGTTTTGTTACCTAAATGTAGCCGCCTGCCACCAAAACTCGAGGCATCCATTAGTCCCAGGAAAACAAATTGCGCCGATGCAGTCATAAATATTCAATGCTCATATGAGAGACGAAGTCGAGTTCAGCTCACGATTTCTTCTCTTTTCTTGCAAGAACATAATAACTCACCACTAACACTCACTGTCAACATTTGGAATTCATAGCTAATTATACATTCACGCAGGGCTGCTTTCTGAGAACACCAACAGCCTACTTTCTCAATTTGTTTTTCTTGCCGTGTAAATTCTGATGAGGTTTACGGATGCAGATTGTAGTCAAATTATTCAGCTTTTATTTTGTGTCACGATGCGTCTTGATAATTTTTCGAAGTAGTGAGGTTGACTCGCCTTCCTGATTTAAAACTAAGGATATATATCGTATTCACTCTCAAAAGTGAGTTGTTTATTACTTATTCATGAATGCATAAGACTCCGTAAGAATGTCCGTGTATTTGCAAAAAGGGAAAAGTTCTGCTTTTATTAATGGCTGCTTGTCTCGTCTCTCTACAGAGTTTGTTCCACTAAAAACAAGAGAAAATGAATGTAACACAAATCTACAGACATGCCAGCAGATTTATAGATTTATAGTTTGGTGCTGTGCTTTGAGCTTAAAGGTATAATATGTAGCATTTTCCCAAAAAAACATTTGCTAATGTGATCCATTCTCTTTCCCAGGTCATCAAATCCCGCTGCTGTCCCGACCCTTTTAGCGTCTATGATAAAAGTTAATCTATTTGATGACCATCTGGGTGTTTCATCGATGTGTGTTTTTATGTGCTGCAGTGTTTCCCCTTGGTCTTCGTCCTTCTCCTCTGCTGTGTGCAGTGTGACACTATCGATGTTTCAGTTTGACCGAGCAAAATCCCCCCCCCCCCACACACACACACACACACACACACACACACACACACACACACACACACACACACACACACACACACACACACACAGCAGACAGGCCACAGAAACCGGATGCTGCATTAATTCATTCTGGCAATAAGGCACCTTGCTGCAGGGTTGTGCCGACGTGTGTTTTATTGTATTTTAGAAAAGAATATAAGGTTTTATTTATCTAATTCACAGAGTATTCTTTATTGCCAACGCTGCCCCTCTCTTCATTCACACTCCAGCTCGCTCAACAACCAATAGTCTCTCTCTCTCTCTCTCTCTCTCTCTGGCTTGTTGAGCCGGGGAGGAGGGGCCAACTTTGACTGCTGTGTGTTTACAAACAGCAATCGACAATGCTAATTATTCCTTTAAAGGTTAAAGGTTAAAGATGGCAGGCTAACATGATCGGGCTGACAGCACATGGGAGAAGTTTGGCATCACAGAAATCTCCTTAGAATTAGGCAACGAACCTACTTGGTGCGGTTTAGGAAAATATCAAGGTTTGGGTTCAAATAAACCCTCTTTCTTCTCCCATGTGCACAATGTGATTATACTAATATGCTGATGTTTAGCAAGTATAATGTTTACCATGTTCACCATCTTGGTTTTGTGTTGTAGCATGCTAACATTAGCTAATTACTAAACACAAAGTATCTGATTCTGATGGGAATGTCATTAGTTCTTCAGGTATTTGGTCATTAACCAAAGATTATCCCCTCATCTTGAAGGAGGGGTTGATGTGAGAAGCACATTTCAAAGCAATCCATCCAATAGTTTTTGAGATGTTTCGCTCAAAACAACAAATGTAAACCTCATGGTGGAGGAAAACTGAAAGTTATTAAGAGACGCCATCTGGTAACAATGAATATCTGTGACATTCCATCTTGTTCCAACATGTTGAGATATCCATCGTGGTTGGTGACACGTAGCTGGTTGTGATCAATGAAAAGTCGGGGGGGGTTGTTGCCAATGGATTGCCTTGAGTTCAAGGCAATCCATTGTATAGTAATAGTTGTAAAGACATGTCAGCATAAACTAAAATGCTCAACCTGCTGAAAAAGAGATGGACAGGGATCCCCAAAGTCATTAGGATTCATCCTCAGGGGACCGAGAATATCTGCACTGGCCAGCTAATGTCATGCTGCTAGCGTGGCTAACATCATAATGATGAGGTATCCAGCTGCTCTTCTTCTCTGGCTGCATTTAGGCTTCTGGCCAAGATATCAGCGGCTCTAATTAGTTGGACACACGTTCCATCATGCAAACGGTTTGACAGGGTGATAACAGGCTAACCAATTTAGAGATGAAATGGTCTGACAATCTCATGATGAGGAGGATGCACATGCTCAGCGTTAATGTGATTACAGGATGCATTTAAGCCATGCTGTGAAGGACCGGAGACACCTTATCAGACCAGCAGTTTGACCTGGCACACAGAGACTAATTTTAAAGCGCATGATGACTCCGTCTTGTTCAAGATTACGTCCATCATTGAAGCTGCAGCTTTCAAAATAAAGCAGATTGATTAAAGTGGAGGACGGGCCATGAATGGAGAAAGACAGCAGCAGCATGGAAGAAAATGAATGAAATGGGGGCCGCATGGATTCGCATTCAATCATCATTGCTGGCTTGACATCTACTATTAACGATTACTGACAGTGAGATTCATGGAGCGTTCAGAGATGACATGGTTTATCAAGTCACTGAGGCTTTTTTTTAATCTTCTCACATTACATTCAGTCACTGAGGTATTCCTTTTTTTAGTCAAGTAGGCAATAGCATGTTGAAAGAGAAGTAAAGTATGATTTATATAGACATTTTAGTTTTAATAGTACATTAAAATACTGCTGTTATATTATGACATTAAAGATTGACATGATAAATAGAGCTGATGAAGATCATATGACCAAAAGCTCCACAACTGCTACTTAATGGACTTTGAGGGGAAACGGTTTTATCAACTGCTGTTTCCAAGGTAACAACAGCTGACTCTAAAAATTAACTTTTAGCCTGAGAGGTTTTAAAAGTGTAAAAGAAATGACCATATCTAGAACAAAACTAGGCCTTGTATGTCAATATGTAATTTGTATTATGTCAATAGGTAATTTGTGTACAGCTGTTTGTGTGAGAGAGAGAGAGAAACATAAATTAATGAAATATTCCACGAAAGATAATTGAAGTGAATAAGCAAATGAAGCCTTTTAGAGCATTTGCTCGATTTGAATACAAAAAGAAAACATCTTGTTTTGTTTAACAAATGAGTTAAATGTATATTACTGGATTATAATTATTAATGTATTCATCACTTTAATGTTGCAGCTGGTAATTGTGGAACTAATTTTAATTAATTTATATATATTTTATATATTACTTTATATACTGTTGGATACCTTGTGAACATATTTATTTCGCATCGCTAGTTAAAAACGTATCAATAATGTACTTTTTGTATCTGAACACCTGCTGTTGCTCATCAGGATTTAGGAAAACTATTTATCAGATTAAAGGTGAATGACTCTAATCGCTTTGATAATCATTTGACATTCAGTTAGTGTCTGAACACTAAGTGGAGGATAGCCTTGTTCCTGTTGACTGACTCCATGTCTATGTAGCTAATTAGCATCACAGGGGAACTAAAAGGGACAAACACAATCGTATGTCAGTTGCACTTATCACACAGGTCCACTATTCTGTGGGGGAAGAACTGAGTGTTATAGAGGGCTTCTTCTTCTTGGAGCACTTTATTAGATTTTGGCACTGAGACGGCAGAGATTGGTCAGTGAATTAATCTGCACATTTTATAAAACACTGCCCTCCTCTGGTCATTTAAAGAGGCCATGTGCTTATTATTCACTTAGGCTCAATGCCAAAGTCCCCCCTAAGGCCTTAAACCCTGAATCCTCAGGGACTTAACTGAGGTCACCTGTTAAATGGTTGAGCGAGAGACTGGAAGGGCTTGAAATAGTGTAAATACAAATGGGACAGCACTTTGCCGCAGCATATCACGTTATAATGATATCAAAAAATATTATGTACAATTGTTGGTATTTATTTTATACTTTTACTCCCCGATTTGAAAATCTTCCAGGCTTTTGCTTCACAAGATGAGATGTAATTTCAAATAATCCATTCACTCCTTATTGTCAAAACAGCTTCAATAACAAAATTAAAGATCTGAAGATTAAATCTGTGTAATATAATCTCTTCTTCATTCCTCTGCTTTCATGTGTTTTTATGTTCCATCTATGATCCTTTGTATTTCTTAGTAAATGTAATTTACCAGGCTGAACAAACAAATGGCATCTGTTTGTTTACCTTTTTTTTACATCTCCATGCTCCCACTGGTAACCTCATGTTAAACGTCACATTGCAATGAATTGTGGGTAATTCCCATGGGCAAAGTCTGCAGGAGTACAAACTTACAGTAAGGGTTCATAAAGTGCAGATAGAAGATGATGAAGAGCAGGCAGACTGGAAGAATCACACCATATTGAAATGAAAATCACAGGTTATTTTAATTTCGTAGTGGATTGTTCATTTATCCAGTGTGCTTTGCAAAAAAAAACGTTTTAAAGATCTCTGTATCAAAAAAAGAAAAGAAACATTTTGTACCATTACTACTTGAAAATACATTTGAGAAATACTTTACAATTAAAACATGTCAGCATTACTGTGGATGTACAATATAAAGTCAATCACATCTACATCATTGATTTATACAATTGCAGCCAACTATGGACTAGCATATATAAAGTACCATAAAAACAGCCAGGAAAATAAAAATATGTACATTTTCCTGCTGAAATATTTCAATTATACACACAATTATAGGTTCGGAACTTTTAAATCTCTCTCTACACACCCAATTAAGGAACATAAAGTGCCTTATTAGAAGAAGAAAAATTCTGGTGATACATGCTCCATGAGAATCATTTAAATGATCAACAAAATACAGTAAAATGCACACTTTCAGATATTAGGTCGGAATCAGCGCTGTGGAGGTCTAAACACGAGGCTCAAACTGTTGATTCAAATAGAGCTACAACTGAGTTTTAAATAGAAAGCACACTGCTGTACGGAAGTCTTTCACATTTTGTCTGGACCTTAAATCACATGAGTGTTTGAGATTGTGTCAGGCTTGTGCTTGGTAGTATTCTGTAGTACCTAACGCGTACCTATAAACGAGAGTTCAGACCGGTTTGGTGGTACCATCAACAGTGTTTAAAGGAAGTACAGTGATTTATTTAATGTGCATAGTCTTCCTGTTTTGAGAGAAATAAGGGAAATAGAAGATAAAGGCAGGTGAAGGCATGGGGAGAGTGGTTTCCCCTGAGGGACACAGTGTCATAACCCTCTGACAGTTTTTCCTTTCAGTTCAATCCAACTCTTTTCTGAGTCCCACAGCAGAGGATGCGAAGCTCTCACTTTTTTTTTTTAGTGTTGGCACAGGGTACCTCCATCATGGACGCACCAACAAACTCCTCCTGGTCCTGCATTCCACAGTCTTAAGAAGTGGAGTCTCTCTGAGAATCACACCCTGGAGGTTGACCTGTTTTGTGGCTTCTTTTTTCGCTTTGGTTCCAGTTATCAGCGACATTAGTGTCTTCAGCTGAAGCAGATTAGCAGGCAGTCGGTAAAAAACGGACCAAATGGGCCACAAATGTTCAGGTTCACAGCGAGGAGAAAGAGACTTGTTTCTCCTCGCTGGTCGCAGTCTAAGTGCTTTACTGGTCAGCAGGGACAAGCTAAGGCCGATGGAACCTGGTAGAAAAAGAGAGAAAAAGGTACAGAGGTTATTCGAGACCTCTTCCCAGCTGAAAACGTCTTCAGAAAAAACTTCAAAAGAGAAAAACAGAATTTATAAAGAATTGATGCCTCGGCTGAATAAACTTGCAGAACAGTTGAGGTGAATTATTGATGGGCGCTGTATACAAGCCTGACCTGGTGTAGATCCTGCTTTCTTCGTGAACCTCCATCTCTGAGCTCTTAAATTCATTGAGCTCCTTGCGGATGGCAGCCTGAGAAGAGACATGAAAGAAACCGCAATTCAGCTGGGCGAGCTTACATCCGTTTATAGCGAGGCACAAAGCCGGGATCAAAGCTACGTATATTTAGATTATTTCTGTCCGTGAATGTTCCGGACAAACTAAAAAAACAGTAATGTTTTTGCTTTTAGTACAAATAAAACATGCATGTAAAATAATGTCACTTATTATTCCTGTTCCTAAATATTTTTCTGAGCTTCACCGGACCAGGTAATGCACTTGGTAGTATACAGCCAAGCCATTAAGCAGCATCTGTATTGCATTCCTGGGATTCCTCCTGGATACTGAATCTGCTTGGAATGCAAATCCTCTGCGTTTAAAAAAACCGCACAGGGCTTAGGCTCGCTTTTGCTATGCAGCTCTAGGGCCACAAGAGCCCTGTTAGCACAAAGAGAGGTGTCGAGTGTGCGTTTGTGTGTAGGTCGGGGATGTGTAGAGTTTCACCTTGTCAGCAGGAGTGAGCTTGGTCCACGGTTTATCCGCTCGCCGGTCGTAGTCGTGGGCGTGGGTGCTCTCGACGTACTCGTGGAAACGCAGGATCTTCCTCTCCTGGAGCTCGGCCACTGTGGGTCTCTGGGACAGCTGAAGGCAGAGTGAAGAGGAGCATGTATAGTGAGATCTGTTTTTAAGGTGTCATAGTTCATAATGATAACCGGCGAATGTATAAGGCAGTAAATTTGTTGCATCCTGACCTTTCTCGTTAGCCTCCGTTTGATCTCACTTCTCTCTAATCGCCGATCGTCTTCATTCTTGGCTGCAGGAAGAAAAGACATTCCATGAGAGAGGGACACACTGACAGCCAGTCAGGTAGATTTTCACCCGAGCTGCCGTCGGCACGCCGCCGTGGTAACAAAATGTTTTAATCATCGCCATGCTCCGGACAAGGCGCTGCTTTTATTTTAACGCGGGTGCGAAGCGTCGTCTTGGCCGAGTCGTTTGAGGACAGGCCAGCCACGGTGTGGCGGTACGAGTCCTGGATCGAAACGTGTTGACAGATTCTGAGGAGTTTTATGTTAATGCTCCGTTCTTGGAACCAACTTGGCATCACAGTGATGCTGCAAGGATGATGATTCAGTGTAGGCTGGTTTTCACTTTACTCTCTGCTGGTGAAGTGCACTGCTCATAATGTCCATGTGTTTACTGTGTTGTAAAAGAGGGCATAGGTATATTTTTGCATGTGTGTAAACTTAGCTTTTAAAGCCAGGTGTAAATGTTAGAGATGCAGCAATCACACAAGAACATATGAAGCTTGCATTCTGTAACACCTGCAAATTTCTCTCCCTCGTCTACCGACAGAAATCTTGTGAGAGTTAATGTGATTTATGGAAATTGCCCATTCTAATGCATTCTAACCGTTATGCAGAATGTCTAAATCTACTGCTAGCAAAACCATGTGGATTAAAGCTAACTGTGAATGTGACAGACGGTAGCTTTGCACATCGTTAGCTCACCACAGCAAATGAACAGAGCCTTATTGGATCAGTTAAAGTGCTAATGAATCGGTTCAGGCATACCTCTAATGCACGGCCATCCGGACCTGAATGATACGCAGTTATCATCATTACAGTAACTATTTAGTTTATAGCATTAATATCAAAACAGATGTTACCAAGTGCTTCAAATTAAAAGGATCAGATGAAAAGATCAGAACTGGAAAGCGATATATAAGAGTCCTCACAATGTGCAACTATGATTATAAATGCAGAGTGTGTAGACTTCATAGACGCTCAGTGAAACAGCCTGGAAGAATATTTGAAATTCAAATTATTTTTCCATCACCATCTCATATTGAGGGGAGACACCCCAGGCATACAAAATTCATTCTTCATATATGAATGATATATGAACAACCTCTCTGTAAAAACCTTCAGAATATAAAAAGCAATAAAACTGAAGTGCTACTTAGGTGGACATTTAAGGCTCAGAGTCTGAGAAAAAACTCACTTTGAGAAAATGGCCTTTTAAAGATATGTAAAGTAAAATTCCATATGTTTTGCCAGACACTGCAGGGAGAATAGCGTGAAAAAAAGAACTAATAGACATCACCATGAAACTTCCACAGTGGATTACTTACATTAACTATTCTTTTTTGTACTACAAGTTTTCTTAACTGTTATTATGTATTTAATTAAGGCATTATCCAATGCTTAGTTATGGTGAATTTCGGAGAAATCTACAGATGCAAATAGACAAAAGTAGTAAAATATACACCCAAATATGTATTTTGGATGTTTTCTTTCTACTAATTACGAACTGTAATTTAGAAACACCTGTTTACGTGTGGGGGTTTTGGTGCGTATGCATAGTTTATATAGCTGGCCCCTTGAGCACAATTATTCAAATGGAATACATTATCTTAATAAAGTGAAATCACCAGCAATATAGTACAAAGCGCTGTGTGTTTAGTGACTATCAATATGCCTGAGGCAGGAAGAAGATTAAAAAAAACACATTAGCCAGTCGACGGATGATTAATGAAGACTATTGATTTCAGCAGAGGAGAGAAAATGGAAGAGGTAGCTTTTAGACCTTGTGGTGCAGAGAATGCAAATAACCACACCTGAATGAAAAAACGAGTAATGAAGGGAGGGTCTTACATGGAAGGATGTTCCTCTGCTCCAGCTCATCTGCTGACGGTCTCTGACTCAGCCGCCTGAAGGAACAAAACACGGTTGACTACAAAACATTTTAAAAGATGACATGGCTATATACGTAAAGGAACATATTTTTGTCTTGAGAAGGGAGTTCCATGACAAATTAACGGCATGAGAGTGAGTGGTTCACCTCAAATATTAATAACACTATAAATAATGAATGAAAGCTTTCAAAACAGCATCAGCCATTTTACCAGATGGATGACAGTGACTCCCCACATACAATTTTTTGCGATGACGATATAAATCATTCATATGTGCATCCGTTAGCTGACGCTGATATGATGAGGGTCCTTTACCTTGTCAGTGCTGTGCTGATCTTGTTCTTTATTTCCATCCACTGCTCCTTGTTCTGCCAACTCACGCTGTCCTGGTTCTCCTGAGATTCCCTTTCCTCTCTCTCTTGCCTCTCCAGCCTCAAGGCTAACGTGTCCTTCCTCTTCACACGACTCGCCAGGCCACCTGAAACACATATGAAACATTTATTTATACATGCATACATATTTAAAAAATGTAAACACTGTCCCTCATTTCAAATCAAGCGTCACTTCAACATAGAACGTCAGTGTTGACTTAAGAAAAAGTGACTTAAGAATGAGCAAAAAATATAAAAAAGCTCCTGCCGGTTCGAGAGCATCTTAGAAATCTTCCATCATTTCCATGAGTGTCTTCAGTTGCTTTTGGGAGACAACTCTTAAGTATACGAAGGTTGGATTTTATTAAACCTCTCAGCCTTCAGATACTTGAGGGAAATGGATCCCAGAACAATTTGATAGGCCTTCTAAAGTAAGAGTCCAATCCTCAAATAGCTTGCTTTGTCTGACCAGCGGTCCAAAAGCAAAAGGTACTTCATTTGATGTCAAAATGACTGAAAAATTCATAGGGGGTTTAACATTTTAACAAGCTACAACAGGGAAGTGTGCAATGAATAACCAAATACCAAAACAGATGAAATCAAACTGTTTTGAAGGTTGAAACCGTTATACTTAACATGCAAGAACAAAAAAAAAAAAAAAAGGGTTATTCAGGGAATCTCAAGTATAGCAAGAGATAAATGATAAAGTATATTTAAAGACTTACTACTTGTAAAGTTATGTTCAAGTTTACCAGGGCACATGCATCTACAGTCTCTCAAACATGGTTTAAATGTAGCAATAGAAGAAAGACCAACTTACTTGGAGGGCCATCCTCATCGTCATCATCATCGTCGTCATCTCTGTACAGGATGGGGCCGTCAGAGTCAGACTCCTCCTCGCTGTCCCCGGGGCCCCCACCCTCATGGATGACACTCACTCGGAGGTCTACCAAACCCCTCCTGCTGCGGGGCTCCAGCTCAGGCTGGCGAGGAGGCCTATGAGGATAGAGCTTCCGCATCTCCTCCTCCATGTCGAAGTCATCGTCTTCTGGCCTGTAAACAAGCGCATAAGATACTTAGATTCATCTTTTCTGTTATATCTAAATGTGGGAAAAAACTGCATTCATTTTAGGCTTCTTGAAACCACAATGTTCAATTGGTATGCAGACAAGTACAGTGACAGGCACTGAGGGGATAAAGTTCAATTGTTTGCTGAACAGATTAACAAGATACAATTTTACATAATTCTTGTTTGGCTGACTGAAGAGCAGCGCTGTGGGGTGAAAGACCACCTTCAGGTCAAGAGCCCACAAAACCTGTCTTTTTTAATTAGAGAGATGTACTTGAAATGGGGCAGAGCAATTCTGAGTAGAATTATAACAAATCCAATTATAATACATTCAATGTCAAAGTAATGGTGCAAAATGCAAATTACATTTTATAATCAAAAACTTTTTTTTATTGAACATATCAAATAAATAAATAAATTTATGGAGAGGGCAATCCAAATGCAGCTGGCACTGGTCTAGTTTGATACAATAAACCATAACCCCTAACCCCCTTGAATGACTATATAATCTTTGCAAGACCGATTTGCTTAAATCGGCACACACAGTACAAGTAAGAGTACATCCTGAAAATGGGAATATGCAGCATATTCAATAGCTGTAAAATTGTTTCTTAATTATCAATTTCGTCAAATCAACAGAGCAAAACCCAATAATATTTGGTTAGCTATAACAAAAGGCAAAGAAAAACAGAAAATTTTCTTTTTTCTTAGACTGTAAAATTATTTTTTTATAATTTCTTGAAAAAGGACTGAGACGACTGATTGATAATCAAAATGGTTGATTAATTGACTAAGTTTCAGGGAAACTGGAACCATTTTTTTTTTCATCTCACTTGCTGATTAAAACTAACTACTAAAAAACTGCATTTGTCAATCGCTATCTCCCTTGTTGCCATGGTGACAAGCCATGCATTTACTCTCATTAAGGCTATATGAATTTAACCAAATCAAGTTAAAGAAATCTACAAAGTGATCATCTGAACGATTGGCAAAGCTTAAGCAAGCTCATCCTCAGCCTTCAAATCAATGATATGTTCTTATACGAGAATGTGAAGAACAGTATGCGGTTCACTTACAGCCTTAGAGGTTCGATGGTGACGGGGAGAGAGTGCCGCGAGTTACCCCCCGCCTCGATGAGGAAATCTGGAGGAGACTCAAACAGTAGTGAGTGGGCCCTCTGGGAGCCGTCCGGGTTGGGCTGAGCTGGACAGGGGCTGGCCAGAGCTCTCTGGATGAGGATGTGTAGTGGGATGGCAGGAAGCTGGCTGGGAGGCTCGGTGGTCGGACTGGGGGGGTCAGTTTTCACAGTGGGCACGGGACCAGAGGCGCTGGGCGGCAGGAGTGACTGAACCCTGGGAGGAGATGGAGGTATGTGGGCCGGAGGTGAAGGCAGAGACTCAGCGGAGGTTTGAGGCGCTGCTGCATTTGCCTTGTCCTCGTTGTTATCTCCTTTATGGACAGCAGGGGGCACCGTTACAGGGGCGGAGGCTGGGACAGCGGTGGGAGGCTCTGGGTCCTGACTGGGAGGTAAAGGGTCCACAGAGTGGCGCTTGGTGACCGGGGTCATCCTCCTTGGTGGCGTCGGTGGCGAGCGCTTAGCGTGTGCTGGCACTATGATGATAGCACTGCCAGGCTGTGAGAGCTCAGCTGTTAAAGAGGAAAAAACAAAAAAACAGCAGAAATCAATACATGCTCTAGAGAATGACGCTCACAAACACAACCTGCAGTCAGAACATGAAGACGCACATTCAGTCTGTAGAAGGGTGAAGTTATGCATTATTTAAAAAAAAAAACAAGCAAAAAGAAAATATGTCAATAACGGCTTTAGTTGTGGAGAAAAGATGTTACTGCCGAGTTGGTTGCTGAGTCAGTGGAGGATGACACACACACACACACATTAACACACAACTAAATCATCAGTCTGTAAGTAACAAACACATTCAATGCACTCCATTAAATGTCCATCCAATTCCATGCAATGTTTTCTTGCAGCATTTAGAGTTAAATAAGAACTGCAATACACATGCTCGCAGTATTTGGTGTTAAAACTGAGGTGAGGTACGCCATGTGCTATTGGGGTGGGGGGGGTGGGAGTGCAACCACTCTGCAGGCTCTGTTAGGATGGATTGAGATCAGGCACCACGCTGGGTACCTGAGCAGGTCTGGACAGCTCTGTGCCGCATGTACACAGGTAGAGAAAGGTAGAGGCCAAGCTCACTCTGGCGTCTCCAGCTGGTCCAGTAACAGGGCTGCCTGACCTTAGAGCCCCTTTTCAAAGAGGAGGCTGGCAACAACAACAAAAAAAAATGAGCGGAGATGTCAGGGATAGGGCTGGTTTTACATTCCACGCTGGGAGAGAAATTCAAGAGGGCGGTTTCCGATAACGCTCGTCTTGGTTTGACACTGTACAGAAGTCCATCCCTCCCTAGATGTCAAACCGCCTCTGTGGACAAATAACTCGGAGCACAAGATAAGACTTATTATGTTCATTATCCTGGTTACATAAAGTACCACTGCAGTGTGATATTTTTTCCCTTTGACACATAATTACGGTTCTCTGAAATTCCTGCTCATTCATTATGGTAAAACGGTTCCCTCTAAGGGAATGAATCACAATGTTTATCCCTGTTAGAGATCAGCTGATATCAGCTATTTGCAGAAATTCCTATCAGTGAACATGTCAGTCGACAAGTAAGAGGAAAGTTGCAGTAAAGAAATGCCAAACTCTGTTGAAGTAATTAAAATACAGGCTCCCTTGTACAGTGTTTCTCCACCAGGTAGCACTGACGAGTTCATTTCTAATTTTTTTCGTTCAGTATGCAAGTAAGAAATCTAATTAATGAACTAAATATATCATTATCAGAGTTTTTCTAACTCCCAAATATTAGTATCGATACTAATATTACAATATGTTAAGTACACTCAATATTTTAACACATCCTAAAGAATTAATTTAAAACAGTAGATTGAAACACTCTCCAATGACAAAGATCCGAATTGGTGAGAATTCAACTTTTCATTACTTTTTCTCATATGGACTATCTGGCTATCTGTAAATCTATTGGCTTGAGTTTTCAGGGCAGAAGGAATGTTCAAATTCAGCTCGCCAAAGTTTCATTATGTGCTGAAAATATTTGTAACTCTTCTCAATGGGTGGACTCTGCACAGTCTGCTCAGGGGGGATTCAATTTTGGCTGCTGCTAAATCACAATCAGTGTCAACCTAACCTCCAGGGAAGTGCTGCTGGCTTAGCATATGAATGATGCCAGGACAAGCCGGTGCGTGTCTTCTCTTCAGACGCTGGTGGTTGTTACACACAGAAACTGGATACTGGCAGCAAATGGGGGAAAAACACGTACAAAGCAACGAGCCGCAGCTTCACTGTGAGTCTCTCGATAGATTTCCGGTTAATACTTAAAAGAGCCTTGAAAATATACTGCCTTGATGTTGTTGACAGCAGCATATTCACAACCTTTAGTCCCAAAAATAAATAATTCTCAACAGCGTCCCCTAAAAGCAGGGACAAGGACTTTTCTCTCTCAAAGATGAATGGTTATTTTCTGCATCTGCTTCATGACATACTTTACTTTGAGAGTATCTCGCTCCACCTACAGTGTCTTCCTCACTTCCTTAAATTCAGACACTAACCAAAGATGATTAAGTCTGTCAGGGCTACTATACTCAAAGGTGATGCAACTTTGAAATAGGTGCGGGCACAAAACATACACACCCAGAAAACCGTGTAAATCCCAACGCTTACTTGACGCCTCACAACTGTTTTTCTGTTTGAAAGAATAAAATGGCTGAAAAAATGAATGAATGAATGAATGAATGAATGAATGAATGAAGAACATTTCTGGCTGAGATCTTACGTTTCGAGTGTAAAGTCAACTCATTTCTGAATCAACCACAATGTTCAGTTGCACCATCTCTACTTAATTAAAAAGTAATTTGGGATAATGTTATTTTAAGAAAATAAATGAAGGAAAAATAAGAAAAAATTGAATAATACAGGAATATGGAATAACGTTATGTAACATATGGAGGGAGAAGATTTTTGAGACATTTGTAACCGTTTGAAGAAAAACTTTTTGTCATTTTTCTCTTCAATCTCTATTACCATGAAAATGACTAATAAGAAATTGACTTACTACACACCTCATCATACAAAGGAGTTCATTAACTAACTTGTGCGGTGAAACCTGTTTTTAGGGACCTGTTTTTTCTAAGCTCATCTCCTCCTCTACATTCAAACTGCTACAGCATGTTTGATCTTATACGTTGCTGGTTCAACAGGCCGCCAACTCTCAAGTGTCAAAAACTGCAGACGCCAATGAACTCACCAAAAAGTGCAGGGCTGCTGTTGCGGTTGCTGGGTTTGGGTGGAGGGACGGGAGGCTGCTTGGCGTGGGGAGGGACCGGCGGCGGCGTGTCAGTCTCAGCGGAGGAAGGAGCAGCGATGGGGGGTCGAGGTTGGTCCTCAGCTATGAGGGAGACTGTCCTTGGGGGCTTGACCACAGCTACAGCTACAGCAACAGTAACGGAGGAAGAGGAGGAGGAGGAGGATGAAGACGAAGAAGAGGAGGCTGGACTCTTGCCAGACTCAGTGGAAGGTGCAGTGAGAAATTTAGGGGGTAGCAGAGCGTGTTTGCCCGGTGGCGGTTCATGCTGAGAGTCTTTTTGTGGCCGAGGGTCGGGGGCAAAGCGGACGCCAGCGGACTCTGCAGACGGGGCAGAAACACAAAACGCGGAATTAGAGGAAACTTCACAACAACAAAGTTCATTCTCTACATTAAACACAAAAAAGTTAACATATACAGCAAAATACTGAGGAAGAATATGTGCTGTTAGTGAGCCTTGTAAATAAGCAGATGTTATATAGAGGGTGAGAGGTAACATAAATCAGACGATCGAAAGCTCACACACGGGGATCGTGATCTAAATCCAGGCAGTATCTGCTGATTCTGCAGTATCGGAGCTTGACAGATCGTGTTTCAGTTTGTTGAGCCTGTCAGATTAGGCTTGTTGGCTTCAGGTACACCGTCAGAAATACAGCTCAATCATTTACCCAAAATGCCGTTACTGCACCGCCAGGAGACTTTGGTTAGCAAACACGTTGGTATTTCATCATAGCAAAACATTGTTTCCCAGGACTGTTTCCTGGGAAATTTGTTTGCCGTACCAGAGAAAAAGTAAGTCAGTATTTCTGCTTGCATGTCAACCAGACACAATAAAAACAAGTACAAAGATAACAGAAACGCTTCCTCTGCTGACAGATGAACAGTGTGGTGTTATATAAAAGATAAATCTCAAACAAGTACAGTGTATTCAGGGCAAAAACTGTTCTTCGTAAACTGGTGAATTAGTTCTGGTGGTAGCTTTAGTTACAGAGCCTACACTACGAGTCTAGATTAAAGGTTTGCACTGTGCATCACTGCTTAATCTGACTAACAAAGAAGTCCTATATTATATTCTGTAAAAAAAAGTCATTTTAGAACTCTGAAAAGCATATTGAAGATGTAATCTGTATATCCTAAAACACTTTACCAGGGCCAACAGAAACGCATATATTAAGGAAAAAAAAAAAGATTGTTTTGTTTCTATTCCAGCAGAAATAGTTCTATCTGCATGATAAGAGCTTGAAAACAACAGGGTCAAGTTTGTGTGCCTCATCTAGTCACAAAGTGTGCCGAGATAATGGGACTCCTTGATTTTCCTCAACTTCCTTTTTGCAACACTTTGACTGGGAGGCTCTGAGAAATGACAAAATAACCATGTACTGTCTGTAAAGTATTTCTTTAAGCGTAGAAAAACACAGGCAAGGTTATCTTACCTGAGCGTTCCCTGAACTCTGTCGCCGGGTTGTATCTGGGCAGGGTGGTCCTCTTGTCGGCCTCTGAGGCTAGGCGACCCCGCTTGTTGTCCTCTGAGGAGGTCTTCTGTAGAGGAGGCCGCAAGTCCATCTCAGAGACGGGCCTAGCGATGGCCCGCGGGTCATCCACGGGCCGCTGAGGCTCTGGCTTTTCTCTCCTCTCCTTCTCCTCCCTCTTTTCCCGCTCGTCTCGTCGCTCTCTTTCATTCCTCTTGGCCCAGTCATCGTGTCTGTCCTTATCGTCTCTCCTCTCTCTGTCGTCTCGCCTGTTGTCTCGGTCCTCTCTCCTATCCCGGTCATCTCTTTCGCCTCGCACGTCTTTCCTCTCCCTGTCTTCGGGTTCTCTGTCATCTTTTCTGTCATCTCTGTTCTCTCTCCTTTCCCTCTCGGGCCGTCGATCCTTATCTTTGTCCCTGTCGTCCCTCCTATCTCTATCATCGCGCTCCCTGTGCTCCTTCTCGTCCCGGTCTCTCCGTTCTCTCTCGTCCCGGTCTCTCCGTTCTCTCTCGTCCCGGTCTCTCCGTTCTCTCTCGTCGCGATCTCTGCGCTCCTTCTCGTCGCGATCTCTGCGCTCCTTCTCGTCCCGATCCTTCCTTTCCCTCTCCTCGCGATCTCTCCTTTCCCTGTTGTCTCGCTCTGTTCTTTCATCTTTCCTCTCTCTGTCGTCTTTCCTCTCTCTGTCGTCTTTCCTCTCTCTGTCGTCTTTCCTCTCTCTGTCGTCTTTCCATTCGCGCCTTTCCCTGCGGTCAACTCCCCCATCCTTCTCCTTTTCCTCTCGCAAGTCCCTTCTTTCTATGTCGTCCCTGTTCTTCCTCCCTCTGTTCTCCCTGTCGTCTTTGCCGTCTCGCCTCTCTTCTCTGCGGTTTCGATCGTCCTGTGGAGGTCCTCGGGGTAACGATCCTCTCTTATCAACATCTGAGGGAAGACGGTTTCGTTTGTCCACGTCCTCGGAAAGTCGTGCGTGAGAGTCCACATCCAGAGGTGCCCGGTTACTACGGGAGGCGTCGGACGGCGCTCTGGCCCGACGTTCGTCTACTTGTGGCTGCCAGAGGGGATATACCTTGAGTTCAGATTCCCCTCGAGACACTCGCACCCCTGGCTCAGACATCCTGTCCATGTCCATTGGCACAAGGTGCCCATTTTTCACTGGTGGAGCTTTGGAGTGATTAACATCGTTGCTCTCTGTCCCATGAAGACACAAGAAGAGAAGAACAAATAGTGTTATCCAAAAATGGAGTCAATAGAATATTCTTCAACAAACACAACTAAAGCTCGACCTACCATTTTCTTGGAGATCCTTTAAAACCCCTCTGGCAACCAGCTCTTGGCGACTTTTTCTTACAGAAATTCTTCTTTCCAAGACTGAAAACAAAGAAATAAAAAATATGAAAATAAGTCAGCATAAAGTAATTACAGAAGAGATGTAAAATAACAAGACCTTGTATCCAGCATACCTATCGACGTTTCAGTGAACTTATCACTTGGCTTCTTCTTTCTCCATTTCCAGGGCTTGAAGATCCTCCCCATTTTGGAGAACTTGCCTTTACGTTTGCTCGGAGGCGTTCCCCCTCCGGAGTTTCCTTCTTCACCCCCTGTTGTGCTGTGTTGCAGGTCGACCTCATCGTCTGCGTGAACATGACAAAAAAAACAACAGATGAGTCAGAGATTGACTGCGGTATTTCACAAATGTTAAGGCTCATTTTTTCCATAATGTATTGGTTTCTTAACTTGCCGAAAGGCCAGAGCAGACAATGTAACACATAAAAAGAATGATATGCACCCTTCGAAAGTCGCACATCAGTTACACGTTCAATAAGCTATCCCTGAACAACATTGCAATAATAATACGCTTCACCACATTTAATATAGTCCTATTTTCTTTAACAGAACAGAACAGGTCATTGTGTTCGTGTTTAATGTAACCGATAAGTCCCAGCTATGTTGAGAAACCAAGATATTATTTAGGCTTACCACCGGATTCTTGGCAAGCCTCTATCACAAATTGGGCACAGTGGAATTCATTCTTTGGTCTCACTAAATGCCCACATCCGGATTACCAGTAATTGCTGGTGGCCTGTTGTGACCAAAGCAAACACTACAGTTCAGAAGTGTTTTTAAAAGGCCTACATTTAAAATGACAATATTTATTGAAGCGCTTTCTATAGACTAGCAAATAATCATGTGTGAATTCAATTTCCAAAACATCAGCCAGATATGATGCCATCATGACCGGCGGATAAACAGGCCAAACCGGATTTATCAGAAATTCAATATAGGAGTTGCCTCCCTAATTTTGAGACAATCCTTAACAAAAAAAATTTAAATAGTCCCTTTTTCTGTGGCTGCAACAGACACGCGTTTAGATTCCTGATCAGGTATGCATGTCCAGACATGGGGCAGGGCTCAGGGTTCAGCTCTAAGTGACCGCTTCATTCATCTGTCACAATAAAAAGGACCAAACGTCACAACAAGGCTGGTCCAAATTCCACTCACTGACTTGGCTGCCTCAGCTGTCAGATGAGAGTCAGACGGTGAAATGTGGGCACGGCTTCTTCTGGTATTATTTACAGGGTAGTGGGAATTAATGTGACTTCTGCCATAGTAGTGATAGTTTTATTAAAAAAGGCCAATGGAACATCCTCTGTATTTGTCAGGTTCATCACTGATATCAAAAAGTTTAGATATTTTGGGTTTTAACTAGCGTATTTTCTGAGCAATGTCGACGATAGACAAATAAGTACACAGCTGTGACAGGACAGAAACCATGACAAAAAAAAATTCCCAAGTTGGTTTTATGCTATTGACTAGATAGCAATAACTGGGTGTGAAGTCACTATTGAAAATTCTTAGGTGATGAGTCGCACTGCAGCGTGGCAGCAAACATAGAGCCGACAGAAGGCAGATGGTTTATGTGCAGGCAGGAGGGACGGGGTACTTAGCCACATTTTCACAATTGAATGTACAGTAGGACAGATGAGCTTATTTCTCTCATTAGAGCCGTTTCAGTCGGCATTTTATGACAGTGTGAAGGTGAAATACTCACATCCAGTTCTGATAAAAAAAAAAAAAAGAAATGTGTGCTATGGAGTGACATAACACTAACTGAATTATTTACTTTTAATATTGGCAGGCGATGACTTCCATATACGCATACTCAAGGTCATATGACACAACTCTGTCCATTTTCAGGATGAGGATAATAAAAAAATTTGAAGGCAAAATTAATTGTAAATGCACAAAAGGTCAGTAAGTGTTTGGCAGCCAATATTAACTCATCTTTCTTGTAGTGGATAGTAAGCTGTAATAATTAAAATCAGTCAGGCGTGTAAGTTGTAGTTAATAGAATGTAAAAGAAACTAATTTGACTGGTAGACGCAAGATATGAGAAACGATGAAAAATAAGAATGGGATCCCTGGTGTCCTTCCAGCAACACCGTAACTAAGTGATTTCAGCTGAAACAAACATCCGACAGAGAATCGGGTAACTCACTGATGTTATATGCTACAGGGTTGTCACACAAATGAATTGTTAGCTTTTACAATCACTATAACAACTCAAATCCTGCAGATGAGTTTTTCAAGGTCAGAGATCAATTTAGCCACAATCATGAGTCAGGGAGGAAAGCTAAGGGACAGATTTATTACTTACTAGAAGTTGTAGCTCTTCACCTAACCAGCTCATTGTTGCTACGGCTTCTTTTACCATTCCTTCTTGTTATCTCTCAGAGAAATCAGATCTGACAAATTTTAACCAACCAAGACTTTAGCTTGTTTTCAAGAGAATGGGGAAACATATTTTAGTTTAAACTTGCTCTTTCATCAACAAATGTCTGGGTTAGGCTCTGTTAGGTTAGTGGCTATTATGTTAAGTCCCATCAAATCCATGTCATCAAGACATATTGACAGATGGTAGGGTTGGGCGATATGTCGGTATCTTGTAATTCTCGCAGGATCTCAAAATTCAGCTGCATCCCAATGTAATGTGATTTGGGCAGAGATGGAGGAGGAGAGTGAAGTTGTAAATACAGAGCAGGAGGAGGCATCCCAAACCACGTCTCAACTACGTGATTGGGATATGTACCAAATGTTATGGGTTCTTTCATGGCCCATGCCTCAACCAATTTCATAGAAATCTGTCCAGTAGTTTTTTCATATTCCTGCTGGCAAACAAATTAAATCGTAACCGCAAAAATATTCTCCTTGGCGGTGGTCATAACCTAATCTGGTCCAGTATCTCCCTGACAGATGTATCGCTCTAACTGAATGTGATATCTAGATTACCAGATAGAGGGGGCAACTGCTGACCATGATCATCCAAAACATCTGTACCTTTTTCCCCCGTAAGTGTAAACTTGTTCAGGTTGACTCTGATACAACAGCAATGCGTGCATGGCTACAGCACAACACAGCAATCAACAGGCAGACTGGTTACAACTTGTTGTACAAACACGAGATGAGGCATTGCCAAACTATTGCATTGCTACACTGCATCTTTTATCACATGGTAGGACAGAGAGATGCGTACTCTTCAGCCTTGACCTCCTTTTTAAATTGGCCCTTTGTTTTCACACCACCGATAAAAGCTGGTCAGATTAGGTTGCGTGTCAATCGTTGGTTAGATATTCTTTAGTCCAAGTCTGTTTAGCATACATGTATTTTAATGAGTCTTCTACTGAGACTTTCCTGCCAGATGTTAAATAAAAGGGTTTTTTTTTGCCATGATACACCCACAAATTAGTCACATATCTAAGTGCTGGTTAACTGGCATTGGACCATATATGACCAACTATTGCAGCAATGTTTGTTCATGAAAAACTCTACACTATTAGATATGAAGTAAAGCAGGCCACTGCATGCCTGTGTAAACCCCATGCTGAAATGCAGGGATCATACAGAGGTCATTGAACTCAGTGCAGTGTACTGGCCCTCGCAGCTATTCCTGACCCAGACACCAGCAAGTGTGAACTGGGAGAGGTGGTTTGGCAGCGAACTGGGAGAAAAACTGCTTGGCTGCAACAGAAACAAAGCGTGATGTGGTGACCTTGTACAATAAAGCATGACCAGCTGATATGGCTGCTTTTCACTGAACCGCCAGAGAATTAAAAAGGCAACAAACCCTTACAATCCTACAATGTTTAGACCAAACACTAACACCCAGGCTTCAGGTATGCATCTATCACGTGACTCTAAACAGGGAAAGGTTGTTTCATCCAAACCTAAGACAGCAGTAACATCATGTAAATGTTCAGCCAATCAAACTCAAAGGACTACTAATCAAAAGCATGAAACGTGCACTAACCACCACCCAGCACTTATGCAATACCTTGAAGTCCTTTTGTTAAGTCGTCCCTGTGACTCATGCCAAACACATGACATGATGACAGAATAGTACACCAGAGGCAGAAATAAATTCTGCATAGAGAGCAAATATTCAGCGGAGAGGATGTTATCATGTTACTTGTTGCATTCTGGCAAGAGTGTTGAGAAGTGCTGTTAGCAGAAGCCCCACAGCGAAATGTAAAGCAAATATTGGTCCAACGGATTACAAGTCAACAGCTCCGTTTAACCAACAGTAGGCCAGGATCCACAGCTTAGTGTCAGCACATTTAATGCTATGATACTATGCAGAATAGAGGTGACGGACAGGAGGTGGCCTGTGTTACATAGTTGGTGGATTCCAATAGCTCCAAACTGTATTATTAAAAGAGGATTCATAGAGAGAGAGAGAGAGGATACTCCCTTTGACAGAAAAACTGGTTCTGAAAGTTTGAACTGTTACTATCGTAACCAGAGAGACATGGGCTTTAGGGTTCCCCTTTACACCTATGGACTACAATATGACTTGAGAAGCCAAGTCATTTGATTAAAACATTTAGAAAAACAACCAGATCCACATGAGGGAGATCTGGTGTCAGGTGGTGCCTTGTACTTTTTTTTAGTAAAAGCATCCACAGGGAGATGAAGCGCAGAGTGCAGACAGAGAGATGTTTGTGTGGTTTGCACATTTCACAATCACCACATTCCATCTGCGTGCATTCTTCTATACCCGTCTGAGCCTGCCGCCCTCCAGTTTCTCTCTGCTTTCAGAAACACCTGAATACAGTATCCCCTCGTTGGCTTTTCCATTATGCACAAATGCAAACAAGCCAGCCAGGGTTGTTTACCCCATTTAAAAAAAAAAACCCAGTCAACATGTTCACAGCAACCACAGCCTCTGGTCTTGAACTCACCGGTGTTGTGCTGGGCTGGTTGCTGGGCCACAGTCTCACTGCTAGCACTGTGTCCCATGCTAAGGCTCCTGTCCCAGCTGGCCTGCCGGGCCCTGCCTCTCCTGTGGCCCCGCGGCAGGAGAAGAAAACCTAACGCCACCACGCTCTTCTCCAACCAGACATATATACATATATATATCTCCTGTAACTCAAGACTGTCTTGACTCCTCGCTTGTGTCGTTAAGTCTCCCTTGTCTCTACAGTCTTGCTCCCCCCCACCCCACACCCTTCAGCCTGCGTGATTTGGTCTCTCCCCCGCTTCCTCCCTCCTTCTTTTCCCTTTAAAACACAAACACACTCGCTAAGTTCCTAGGTCCCTCCCTTCTTGGAGCCTCTGACTTCATAAATAAGGTACGCCAATAAGGTAATCCGGCAGATGCCTTTCATTCCAGAGAGCAGATTTTTTTTTCAGGGGCAAAGTTCACAGCAGGCGAGCTTTGAGGTTTGGTCAGCCGAGCCGTCAAGCTTTAACGGGATTTGCAATGCAGTGGGGGCCCCCCCTGCAAGCACCACTCCACAGACTGACAAAACACTACTCCCTGAAGGGCGAGGGGCGGACTCTGCCCGGGTGAGGTTACTGGAGAAGTGGAAGGTGAGCCGATCCAAGGTGGAGCTCAAAGCCAGAGAGGAGGAAGTGACACAGCGGCGGTGTCAAATGACTCTCCAGGGTTTGTCATTTTAAACTTAGAAATGCATGTCCGATAACTGATAACACTATGATTAGATATTAACGACTCGGTTTTACAACTACACCAGATTTATTTCACGATATGGGAATCTTTTGATTAGAACTTTTTTTACCCATTGGTTTTAGAAATACAAATTTGGAGCTGTGTCTTCCTTTTACATACCATGTCTCTCTTAATGTTTTTGAAACAAAACTAACAATATCTTTAAATAAAGTGCCAAACACATCCTGAAAAAAACAACCTGAGCAGACACAAGGCCAGAACTTGTCTAGAGGCCTTAATATCACAAACAAATCCACCATGCAGGAGAGAAACGTGGCAGTCTGAACATTTCTATCAGAGCACTGTGTGATAAGGTTATATGTAATCAGTGTGTGGGAGGAAGAGGAGGCCCTCCCTGCGTGTTAGAGATACAAATGGAAACATGGAAAAAAAGGATGTTAACCTTCTAATCAACTGCTAATAAGAGAGAACTTGGTTTATAGAAAACGATCCAAGTTTACTCAAAAGGACAAGCCAGAGTAGTAACCTGTTGCTGACAGTGAGATAAGATTAGTATATTTGCTTAACAAAAAGTACGCTACAGCTACTATATTGGGATGTTAGCGATTTAGTTAAAAAAGGTTGAAATAGGAAAAGGTTAGGTAAGGAGTGAGCTAGACTGAGCTTAAAGAAATTAAATCCATCATAAGAAGCTGATTTCATAAAAAGCTACACCACAGTTGCTCCCTCTGCAGTTCAATCAAAGCTACAGCATGAGAGCGCGACCCTTGACTCAGGAATGACAGGAATGCAGGACCCCAAGCCAGCCTTTTGGTAAAAGGACTCTAAAATAAGGACAATCATCCAGGAAATCATTAGTAAAACAAGAGAGGGAACACAAACTATGCCAACTTCTAAATTACGACTCATCCTGACACTGAAATCATTTTCACTCTTTCCAAAGAGCAGCAGCAGATGGAGACAAACCAAACTTTTTTTTCTTTCCTTCAGGCTTGTAAGCAATCCACTCTCGACATGGGAACATGAAGCCCAGCTGAACAAAACCATGACTCACACAAATACTATCGCAATGTGTCATCATGACAACCCCAAAACATTCAAATACTAAGATGACGTGACACAAGCCAACGCGTTATATGACTCTGCCCTCTTAGATCAAATTACAAGAACATGTGAAGTGTTGTTGTTGCCCAACAGCCCTGCGTTCTAGTCCGAAACGCATGTCTTTAAGAAAAAGGCCATGGAGGACGTGCAGTTTATTTTTAATGCCTGAACACAAGACCAGGCAGGGATGAGTAGATCGAGCCTCACTAATCTGTTCCTGCCATGGCCCAGTTGCCTATAAAGGGATCATGGAGCTGTCTTGGCATTTCAATGGACCAAAGCAATACCTGATCATTTCATTTCAATACTGTCCCAATGATTGTATAACTAGTATTTTCTCCTTTTTTCTTCTCTATATATAAACAAAGGCTATTTTGTCAGTCTAAAAAAGAACATTATAGTTTGACTGAACTGAAATATAAATCTTCAGCATTTAACATCCAATATCAGAAAGTTTACTCACGAATACATTCAGACTGAACAGCCATCCTTTGGTATATTCCCACTAGAAAAAATACACTGTATCTGTTCAGCCTATGGAGAAAAAACAAGATCCTCTGGGCTACAGAAGTGTATACGGGGTTTGTTGAGGTCCGTCAATGACCGAGGACAGCGGTGAAATAGACACAAGGCCACGAGTGACACCGAGAGAAGCCGTCTGCTCTGCTAACCTACAGGTGTGTCCTCTGGGTGAGGGCCAATCAGATAGCTCCAGTGTCAACAGAACAATGCGTCACACAGCCAACCCCTTAATGGATAGCTTCATAACCCAACACTCTGTTTGTTGACTCACCACTTTCTGTCATCATGATACTATCTTTTTTGATAACACCAGTCTCACTACAGCCCACATGTACACACTAAATCAAAATCAGCTGGAATGATTCATCCTAAAATGATAATGAGGTTTGTTTTATATCTTTTATACAAAAAAGGTATCCAAAAGGTTCTTCAGATTTGTTTGTCTTTAATCTACTGCCGTATTTATCCTTTCCAGCACAATTTAAAAAGTATGACATGCTTATAGTATTAAAACTACAAATTTACATATAAATAAATAATAAATAAATAAAATCTTACCAGGATTTTCCATCACAGTGTCCAAAACTCAGCAGTCAGTAGCTTCTGAAACAAATGAATAAATGGGATCATTATGATATTTACAAGAATAACAATACTGTGACACAACACAACAGATTACTTCGTTAGAATATGTTGGTGTGTATAACTACAAGATTTTTTGGGGACACAGTATCAACAAGTGTTTCATTTCATGAATTCATCTCAATTGTCATCACTCTGAAAACAATCTGACCTAATTAACAGCTGGTACAAAACAAGAATGCACTGAAATAAAAGATCATTTCATCAAATCTAAAAGTGTAGTGGTTGGGGGACTACGCCATTCAAGAGCAGCCAATATTAAAGTTTACCTTTACAGAAATTAACAAAAGTTATTCCAATCATTGAAGACTCCAGATTTCCATTATTAGTCAGTAAATCAATGAATGACTCTCAAGGCACTTCAATAGATTGGATGTTCTCTGCAGTTAATTGGGAGCAAATTGAAGCTGAACAAAGCTCTGTTGTGTTAGCTGAGACAAAATAGTGCACTGATTAGCTCACACACTAACCTTAAATATTTTGCCAGACTATTAGGCAAACTAATTTCACAATCATGTACAAAAACACGAATCTCATCTGTATGAATTAAATTATGTGATTTTTTTCCATTGTGATTTACTGTGCAAGGCATTTAAAAAAGGAAAGAAAACATCCAATAACCCCTTGAAATACACCAAAGTTCTGAATAATTGAAATTAGAAATAACTTTTATTAAAGTCCAGACACCAGGATGCTTGTTGGAACTAAATGATGCAAATTACCTCAACAATTCAACACAAAAATCCAATGAATAGCAAAACGAGCTCAGTGTTTTACTATGACTGTGTGTGTTTGAAGCAGCGACACCTGCTAATTAAGTGACGCTAACAAGCTATGTGAAATTTCATAGCCCACAGCTACCACTATAAAAGTCAAATATGTGTTGCTTACAAGTCTCGTTGCTAAATTAGTTAATTTGAAAAGCTCATCTGAGGGTTGTTACCACTTAAGTCAGGTTTACTTCAGTAAACCAGGCTTATTTTCAGGAAAATCTGTTTCATAAAGAAGGTTGCTATAGGGATTTGATAACTTATCGTGAAAACACGATGGCGCTTAATGTATCAGGGCTGTAAACCCCTTAACAAATTTGCCTCTCATCCAAATTATATCTAGATCTGATTTAACCTTATTACATTTACACCTGGCATTGATATGCATTTCAGTGTGGTCAACACGCATCCCTGACCACCTATGGCGGTGGTTTGGCTGATCACATCAAAAACACTCCGCAATGAATTTTGGGTTAATTTACACCTTTACTTTCATGGGGTAAAGCACTGTCCATTTACAATCTGATCAATCAAAACGCATTTTAAAAAGGTAAGGCGTAAAGGGGGTATAAGTTTTAAAGTGAAGCACTTCATAAACCAGCCTTGACTTAGTCCGACCTAATTAGCTCCAGCCAGTTTTCTCTTGTAATAGTACTTTTTTTTCTTTTTTAGCATTGGTCAGCAAATCATTAAACTAGCTGTTTAATGATCTGTCAATCACACATCCAATGGCACACTGAGGAGCAGTACTGTCGAAACTCTCAAGGCTGTGATGAAACAGGACATAAAGAAGATTAACAGGTAGGAAGCAATTCAAATACTTGACAAGGAACTGATGACAGCAACATCCACACTTCCTTTGAATGTACTCTCCCAGCTGGGCGATGGGAACAATCATAGTGTCAAGACGAGGACGTCAAAATCAGTAGGTGCGGTTACATCACGCACAAACAGGGGATGGTCCTAACGGCAGTATCAGGCTGCACTTTGGAATGTCAAAAGTCCCTTGACAGCAAACTGGTAAAACCCAGTCTGTGTGACTGAATAGACTGCACAATGTGTACACTGCAGCATAAAAGGGAAAGTGTAGCATGGCAGGCAAGTATTTGACCTTCTTATCAACTGGTCTAGGCCAAGTTCTTATGCATTGATAAAGTGCTTTTTCTCTGTGAATTCAGCTGTAAAAAAAGGTAGTTGGGATGAGGTAGTGCAAGAAGACAATATTAGCTCAGCTTCTTTCATAAGCTATAAAATGCTGTCTTGTTACACCTACTTACTTCTACTGAAGATCATTGATCGATGATAAAATCTTCTACATAAGCTATCCGTGAAATCTGGCTGTGATTACTGGTTCCAGCAGGAGAACAGCAAAGTGATTACGGCTGTAAAATATACAAACAAACAGGAACATGTATCAGGAGGACTCGTAGTCAACTTCCTTCATTGCGCTGGGTATTTTTTTTCAAAAAATAATCTGAAAACATGCTCAGTTTATTAGATAAGGTTTTGTCGGATGCCATTTTCTTGGATTGTAGCACAGATAATTGTCTCACCATTGACAAAATCATAAAATATGAGATCATTACCCTACGTGCAAACTAAAGAGGCAACAGTGCCTTAAACTTTTAAAATCAGCTGGTTTCAGCTTTCTCAAGAGCAGCCAACCCTCCGCTTGGTCAGCATTGGTTCAGTCCAACTGGTTTGACAAGTCTTGGTGTACAGTGTACACACAACATATGCTCAACAGCTGCAGGCAAGACTACGTGTCAGTACTGTACACCACTTCAAAAAGATCTATTTAAAAAGGCTAGTGTCCACAACGCTTTTGTGTATGTCACTGCTAAATTTCCCCTCGGTTTTTCCCTGAAATGTCCACAGGAATGATCATCTAGACAAAAACAATACACACATGTAGCCAACAGGGCACATGAAAGAGAAAATCTGTTGGAACACAATTTTTTTTGTATTATTTTGTCTGGATTTCTATGGCATAACTTACTCTAATACACAATCTAATTAACAATGGTAGCCCTATAAGATTCAGTTCATTACCACTTCAAATAAAACATTCTCCATTCATTATTGATTGCTAGCAACCTTCCAGTAAAGAGTGAGAAGTTGATACATACTAAGACTCACAAATAATTCACTAGATAAAGTTCAGCACCACTGCAACCCAATTCTGTTCTCAAATGTCCTCCCGGTGCACTGGGCCCACGTGACAACTATCTGGTACAGGCTGGCAGCAAAGCAAACACAGAGGTGAGTTAATGTGCACCGCTTTGTGTGCACAAACGCCGGTAAACTGGAGCAGCTGAGCCAGGGCTCTCAGTCCCCGCATTGTAATAATGTAAGCCCTCAGAATACCGTGTGAACATGTACAAACCCACAGGCTCACACCTAGCTTTGTCATTATTTTACACAGAATCCAAAGGTCGAGGAGGAGATAGCCTGTTATCTTAGGTCCCGTTTCAAGTGATTGCTTCCTTGCGTCTGTGAATCAGACAAGCTCACATGAAATTTCTCAGAATTAGAGAACACGGAGTACAATTTAAAGAACAGGAGGCAGAATGGCTTCCAGATTTTCAGGTTTGGTAACAGGATAAGGAACAGCGGTATTTCAGTAAGTGTAAGTGCACGTCCTTGAGGATGAATAAAGAGAACTGGAAACAGCGTTGGAGGCGTGCTCCTGTTTTTCCTATGCAAGTTGTTTAGTGGCACATAAAGCAAAAAGAGTTTGACTACCAGGAAGAAATTATCAGGATCTTTTGGCGATCGTCCAAATCAATTTGCGCACTAACCTTTTCCTTTATTTTGCATATTTATTAATCATGCAAGAAGCAAGACAATACAAACCTGATCAGATGCTGTGTTTTCTATTTTATGCCTCAGATTTTGTCTTCATCATAAAATTCAACCTCTTGTTTCCTGTAGTTCACATATCTAAGAACCCACATTTTTACTAAAAGGCAATAATCTGAGGCTTGTGGGAAAAGGTAGGATTTTCTTTTGATATTTTTTCCAAACATAAGAGCATATTTCTTCAAAGAAATCTTTGAAAATAAAAAATAAATTGGTAACCAAGGAGTAATTCACACTCATAAATCAAAGCCACAGGTTTGACCCCCAATATCAACAGGCATCATACTTATTGGATAAGCCAACTGCCAGACTAGCTTCTTGCCATCAAAAGAAAACACAAATACAATGCACATCATCTAAGACAGTCACCACTGCCTCTAAATTCAAAGTGTTCAACAATATAAAACCAAGTCCAAGACTTTTTGTAATGATAGTAGCAATTAAATCGGTAAACAAACTCCGATAGAGTAGATTTTAATGAAATCAAAAAGCTGTTTTATGATAACCAATCATGTTGCCTTAGCAAAGCAATGATAACTTTAGATTGCTCAATGTTGAATGAGGCATTTCATACTCAGATGTGCTCCGTTTGCACTGACCTGGTAGTTCATCATTTTTTACACAATCCTGCTTGTTCACTGTGAGCTCCCAATTAGCTCATTAAGTTCTCCCAGTTCATTGGATAAAAGAATGGAGCACTGCAGAGCTTAGTGGAGTACAATCAGCCAGTGAGCCAAGTTCATTCTGCCAACTTGGCAATCGCTCAATGAAGCACCGAGCTGGAGTTTGTTTGGAACTGAGCTGCTTGTATGTTAATGACCAACTGTGGACAGCTTGCTGATAATGGCGTCTGATTATATAAGTCCGACACAGATCCGCAAGTTTGAAATGCTCCCACTGTACACGCCATGGTAGCTTGTTTTTCCAAATTCAATCACTTTCATAATTTGTTCCCTATCTCACAAATGTCCTAGAAATCAGGCCATACTTCTTCTGAGGCTGCACAATACATTTAGTTATAGTTTAACATGGAAAAGTTTTGATCGAGCCCACATCTTCCAGACTTTTTTTTCCCTTCATGTGCAGTAGCACAAGAGAAAATAGCACAAATGACAAACTATTCCTATCATACAACGTTAAGAATTCATTCCTGTATATGCACTAGGAACTTATATCTTGGCAAAAATGCCTTTCCAAAACATTCCGCATAGAAATGGTAAAAAAGGTTTTTGAGACATATCCTCACCGTCAGATAAATGGAATGGAAGCATTTACCTATTCTGCTGCAGTACAAATGACCTCCAACAGGTTGGATAGCTGCCATAAACTGTGTTATTGCAAACAAGACTACACTTATGTGAGCCATGGTTGGTGTTCATTTCACACCAGCTGACTCCTCTAAAAAAATCAATGCCAATCCCCTGGCTGCAACATGCCCCATCACCATCAATCTCTCAACCCCTTTCAAAAATTGTTACCCACCTTTTTTGCATCTAGATGGGGGACGAAATTTACTAACACATCCTCTGCCTGATTAGCGAGGTGTTATCCCTCTCAGATGCGACAATCCACTATCTGTATACAAAGCCCAATAACACGGCTGACCTGATTACAATGCCGCCCATCTAGAACAAATACAATGCGCAGCAGCTCCCTTTGTCTTCCCTCTTTTTAAGTCTGTGGTGTCCTATAGGGCGTACTGCAGCTTTCAGTCAGTACTAAAAGCTCTTGATGCTTGTTGGAACAAGTAGACGGGCCTGTGAATGGAATGCAGAGGAATGTTTCACAAAAGAGGCAAGTTGCTTCCCTTGCAGCCAAAACAGTTCACACCTGAAGCCATTGTAGTGTAATAAAGGGCTGCAGCCATCATGCAAAAAGGGGTCTGAGGACTCAGTGACGTACTAAAGGTAAAAACTGTACCGGTCCAACCTACCTCCTGGACCTCCTCACCCCTCAATCCACATCCAAGACACTTAGGTCAGGCAACTCCAACATCCTTGCGGTTCCCCGGACAAAGCTGGCAACCATGGCAGATCGTGCTTTCTCTTCGCTGGGGCCACGCCTATGGAATAAGCTCCCGGAGAAGATCAGGGCCTTAGACTCCCGAACGCCTCTTTTAGAACAAATCTTAAAACTCACCTGTTCGTCTCTGCCTTCCCCTAAGGTCTTGGCTTTGTGTACAGTACCAGTCAGAAGTGTGGACACACCTTCTCATTCAATGGTTTTTCTTTATTTTTATTTTTTTCTACATTGTAGATTAATATTGAAGACATCCCAACTATGAAGGAACACATATGGAATTATGCGGTAAACAAACAAATGCTCAACAAACCAGAATATGTTTTAATATTTTAGATTCTTCAAAGTAGTTGAATGAGAAGGTGTGTCCAAACTTTTGACTGGTACTGTAGTTTAGATTGCGTTTCTTGGGTAGTTGTTCAGTTTTAATATATATTCTTAGATTTTATCATAATTAAATGAATTCATTTATTTTCATTTTTTATTTGTTTTTAGCATTTTATTATTACTATTATTATATTTGATTATTGTGGTTGTACAGCACCTTGAGATTTCATTGTATTTTAAAGTGTGCTATATAAATAAAATCCATTATTATTATTATTATTATTATTATTAAAAGAATAACATAACAAGAATTTAAATAAATGAATAAAATGGGGCCTAATGTTCACACAGCTGTTAAGGGTATTGGAGAAAACAAGTCAGCCAAACATCTGCCACTATAAATGGACATATACCAGCACAACCAGCTCTGCTCCCATTAGACCACACGACACTAATACACTGTGCAATACAATAATTATAATAGTTTCTGTCTGTATATATATAATATTTCAGTTACTGTGGATTCTTTACTGGGGTTTTTTTATTCCTCATTTGCTCATTTATAATACTTATTTTGATCTTGTTTTTTTTTACTATGTCTCTTGTTTGCACTATCCTCTATGCTGCTGTAATCCTGTAAATTAAAAAGTAAAAAGACTAATAAAGGATTATCTTATTTTATATCGTCTCTGTGCTCAGTTTTTACTGTTACATGCTGTTCTTGTATTTACCTTTGCTGCTTACTTTTCCTGCCACATCAATAAATATCATCTTATCTAATACCAAAACAATTCTGTGCAATATAAATACACTTTGCAATAATAGTTATAAAAGTTTCTGTCTGTATATATAATATTTCAGTTACTGTGGATTCTTTACTGTTTTTTTTTTTTATTGCTCATTTGCTTATTTCTAATACTTATTTTGATCTTGTTTTTTCACTACGTCTCTTGTTTGCACTAAACAAGAGACTGCTGCTGTAATCCTTTAAATTTCCCCGCTGCGGGACTAATAAAGGATTATCTTAGTTTACCTTATCTTTGTGTTGTTTAGATTGCGTTTCTTGGGGTTAGTTGTTCAGTTTTAATATATAAACTCTTAGATTTTATTACGATTGAATGAATTCATTTATTTTATTTGTTTTTAGCGTTTTACTATTATTATATTTGATTATTGTGATTGTTTGACAGCACCTTGAGATTTCATTGTATTTTAAAGTGTGCTATATAAATAAAATCCATTATTATTATTATTATTAAAAGAATAACATGACAAGAATTGAAATAAATGAATAAAATTTGTTGTATAGTATGTGTATTTATTGTCTGTGTAGTTGTATAGTATGTGTATTTATTGTCTGTGTAGTTGTATAGTATGTGTATTTATTGTCTGTGTCTGTGTAGTTGTATAGTATGTGTATTTATTGTCTGTGTAGTTGTATAGTATGTGTATTTATTGTCTGTGTAGTTGTATAGTATGTGTATTTATTGTCTGTGTAGTTGTATAGTATGTGTATTTATTGTCTGTGTAGTTGTATAGTATGTGTATTTATTGTCTGTGTAGTTGTATAGTATGTGTATTTATTGTCTGTGTAGTTGTATAGTATGTGTATTTATTGTCTGTGTCTGTGTAGTTGAGCTGCTGCAACACTTGAATTTCCCCCATGGGGATCAATAAAGGAATATAATAAAAATAAGGCCTAATGTTCACACACCTGTCAACACAAAGCATCAGACAGGTGACATTACAGGTAGAGCATGAAATATTGAGTAATAACTGTACTATACACAGTGTGAACACAGTCCCTGTCCCTGTCCACACCTCCCTCCAGCACTAGATTTGTGTGCTAAAGATAGAGACTAGCACAGCCACAATGCTAATCCTCAGCTAGCTCAAGTTAGCCACAGCCAGCAACAGGTAGCTCCCTTTAGCATTAGCTCTGTTAGCTAACCTGAACTAGCTTCAAAGAGACAGGTGTGTTACGTCACATAGAGGCTACTCACCTTCCCCTGTGTAACAGCTTAACTTGTGTTGAAGTGTGTCCACGTGTTTTGTCCTGGATATCGTGCCTTGGTTACTTTTGACACTTGTCCATCACAGGGAGAGGAAAGCGGAACTAGCTCCACTAACTTTACCTTTTTCACCCCCAAATAAAGTCGCAAAAAGTCACTTTGTGTGGCCGGTAGAGACGACAACGCCACCACACATCGATTGAGTTGAACACAGAATGCCGAGAGGACCGCCTGGTGCAGGTGTTTCAATGTTTGTTTGTACTTTTGCTGTCAAAAGGTGTTGCACGGGTAACTCTGTAGGAAGATTAAGTGCCGTCGCGCATGCGCACTGCTCAGCAGAGTTAGAACCAGAGCGGTTTAGTTAGAGTCACGTTGTTAAGAGTTCCCGGATGTAAGTCGCGTACAGTACCCAGACACACCTTTTCATTCAATGGTTTTTCTTTATTTTTATTTTTATTTTTTTCTACATTGTAGATTAATATTGAAGACATCCAAACTATGAAGGAACACATATGGAATTATGTGGTAAACAAACAAATGCTCAACAAACCAGAATATGTTTTATATTTTAGATTCTTCAAAGTAGTTGAATGAGAAGGTGTGTCCAAACTTTTGACTGGTACTGTAGATATATATATATATATATATATATATATATATATATATATATATATATATATATATATATATATATATATATATACAGTACCCAGTCAAAAGTTTGGACACACCTTTTCATTCAATGGTTTTTTTTTATTTTATTTATTTTTTTTTCTACATTGTAGATTAATATTGAAGACATCCAAACTATGAAGGAACACATATGGAATTATGTGGTAAACAAACAAATGCTCAACAAACCAGAATATGTTTTATATTTTAGATTCTTCAAAGTAGTTGAATGAGAAGGTGTGTCCAAACTTTTGACTGGTACTGTGGATACACCAAGAACCAATGCAGTTTAAAATACAACAGCTCTTTCTTTATCTTTTTACTTATTGTGCTTGATTCCAGTTTTGATCTACTTTACTAGAGTATTTCAATCATACCATGCTTTACACTTGTATATCACACATCAGAGTGAAATATTGTACTTTTTACTCCATTGCATTTGTCTGACAGCTCAGAATCACCCCATTGTCCAAGTATGTGATTAAAAACAAGGATATGACCACTTTTTCCCCCACATCTCTCTTAATATACTTACACAGAAATAGAAATAACAGCTATGGACAAGTACAACAAAGGATAGACAGGACTTGTTTGTACACTAGTAGTGACAAGATGGTGTATATATACAGTACCAGTCAAAAGTTTGGACACCTTCTCATTCAATGGTTTTTCTTTATTTTTATTTTTATTTTTTTCTACATTGTAGATTAATATTGAAGACATCCAAACTATGAAGGAACACATATGGAATTATGTGGTAAACAAACAAATGCTCAACAAACCAGAATATGTTTTATATTTTAGATTCTTCAAAGTAGTTGAATGAGAAGGTGTGTCCAAACTTTTGATTTAGGGGTTAAAAAGTAAGACTTTTAAAGAAAGATATTGTATATTACCAAAAAAAACTGATTAAAAATATACATGTTAGGGGATTTTCCACTTTTTAATTAGCAGATTAAGAGAATGTTTACAGATTACAGATTAATCTAATGAACCATAAAATCAGCAAAACATGACAGTAAACATGGCAAGAACAGCTTATTCATATATATATATTCATATTAAATTCCATATTTTATTCACTAAATTTAAGATTGAGACGTAGAGTTGTGGATGTTGGTGATGCTATGAGCATATCCATTTTGGAGTACAAGCCATTATAATAAAGTTAACGGTACACAAGAGACAGTTTTATGATATCGCTCCAGGTATGGATTAAAAGTGCATATTTGAGACTTGAGGTTTAAATATTTCTTGAATTTTCTGCATGTCAGGAGTTCTGCAGTGATGTAAATAACTAAACTGGTGATGTAAAAACTATTGATGCTCACAACTAAAAGTTCAATAACTCATCCTAATTTCCCGAAGCAATTTCCTGTCCAAGCCTTTATGGGTGTGTCTAACCCTTTCTCTTTTGTTTTTTTCTCCCTCTCTCCCTCTCTCTTTCTTTCAGCATGAGACTCACAGGAGTATTCAGTTAAGAGAACACCAGCACCCTTACTGTGAGTCTGCACTCCCTGGGTTTTGCAAGCCTTTTCGTGTTCCTTTTTTAAAGAAATAAACCCAATATTAATCATTCAAATGGTGTAGGCTTCGTTTGGGAAGAACTGCAAATGCATGATTACCTTGCATAATTTTTTTGCTGTTGTAATCATAACTTTAAGTTTTGGCCTGTAATTTGTGAACCTTGTCGGAGAACAAAAATATATATTTTTCTTTGATTCCTCGGGTCCAGTTGAATCTATGCATATAAGCCTCACATTTGCTTTGGGATTGATTGCATTCCATTAAGTCTGTGTTCAAATCTGTCTTTTTTTCTTTTCAATTTGTTGCTGCTTCTCCTCTAAATTTTGAGCAATCATCACCAAGTTTGGTACAGAATGATGCCGGGTTCAAGTCGGAAAACTTTACTTTTTTAGATTTTTTATGTTTCACACAGTATGACTATAGCTTGCTCTTTGTTTAAACCAAGTTAAAAAGGCTTTCATGATTTCAGTATACATTGTTCTGAAATACATTAGATAAATCTAGAGACATACACAATAGACGCATCTGGCTCGCCGGGCACTCCCCCAGCCAACCAGGATATATGTGTTTTTAAAAGCAGTTATGTAGTCATGAAAAAACACACATTATTGATAACAGTAGCTCCTTGAAGTCATAAAATCCTAAATATATTTATCCCTACCAGATGGCCACCCTAGTTCTCTGACATGCTTGGAAAGGGAGGGGTGAACGGAGGGTTTTGTTGCATGATTTCTTTGTAAAAGTTTAGTAAAAAATGATGTCCACAGCAACAAAAACCTATAGTTATGGTTTGGAAGCTAAAATACTTTGGTTAGAGGTAAGAAAACACAGTTGTCATGGTTAAAGTCAGGCAGTTCTACAATGTGAGACACAATCAAGTGAGAGGGGACAAACTCACCTGGTAATTATGTATGACAAATAAGTTAAATCAGTCATACACTATCAATAACCCTGTTACACCAAAACAACAAACTTTAACCTGCCAGTTATCCAGGGTGATTTCTCAAAAAGGCTTGCTTGCTTGTGCATTTGAAAGTTGCAAATCCTCAGGGAATATGGACATTATTTAGAAGAAATGGCCAGATGTGTTAGAAGTATCAATTTGCCTTGTAAGATACTGAACAGAGAACATGAACAACGCTTTTGTCTTCTTGTAAAATTGTTTTGGTCAGTGTTCAAATGCACCGCTATCTACATTTTGAGTTGCATTCAACTGAAATCGTTCTGATTGAACTCAGCTCTCTTAAAGCTTGGGTAGTCATACCTCTTTTGCTCTGCAGAAGGTACAGCAATCAAAAGTATGAGTACTGTGATCTCTTGTGGCCACTTATTGAAGTACGTGCTGTGAGTACAGCGCATGTTTTTGAAGACCAAAGATCAGAGGCAGAGATTTGTCTGCCATCTACTGGGCTGGCAAAGTATTTTCCACTGAGTTTAGACATACAGTCACTGAACTAGAAGCATAGATCATCTTAACAAAGCCATGAACCTATTTCTAGGAATAATTACATCCAGAGATTTATTTTTCAATGTTTACTGTTAAATTGACATTCCTTAATCAAATCAGACAAAGAAGAAATAAGAACATTTTCCGATCCTTTTCCAGACACTCCTCTAATGTTTGCAGTAATCCAATAACAAGGCATCGATGCCGGAGCTGATACTGAAGCAGTTCAATTCATGTAATTCCGCTAAAATGTAGGTGCCCTTTGTTTGCCTGGTATTAGAAAGTAAACACACCACACAACGCTGCCTGCTGTGAGAAAATCTGCCATAGCCATTCCCAGTGTGGAGTTGTTGTTTTTCTTTCTACTGAATACTCTGCTGAACAGTTCTACATTAGAGGAACGGTTGGGTATGAAAGAAAAGTCACACAAAAGAAAAACCAGTGACCTTTATTTGGACCCGGTCTAGTCTTACTGCCCCAGACAGGGTTCCCCACCCTCTTACTGTATTTATATATAGTAACTCTTTTAATATTCACTGGCTGAGGCTGGAGGTTTACCGCATTAGGGCAGATCTTTTATTGTTTAAATGCTTGGATAATAACATTCAAGTGAAAGAGGAGGTGATACAGTTCTGACAGAAACATACTAAACATGTACAGGCCTATATTGTTAGGTTTATCCATTAAAATTGGCAGTTATACATCAAATGTAATGAACTTATTACAACCCAGCAATGTATTTTCTACCAAATATCCTAAAACCTCTATCACACGCTTCCAAAAGAGTTCAGAACTCATTTTAAGATGCTACTTGTCACCTACAAAGCATGCAATGTTCTGGCTGAACTGTTGAACCTTTATATAACAGTAAAGCCTTCATATTTGTTTGCATATCATTTTCTTAAAGTTTCATGATATGATTGTTACTTTCCCCAGGTGTTGACACTCTATAAAGCCCTTCCTAACAGATGTCTTAAATTGTTATTGACAGAAAAACAACAGACACAAACAATTACAACAATAGTCTAAATGAATAAAAGGAAATGCATATGTTGGACAAACTAAAAAAGATTTAAAAAGTCACATATCCGCACACAAAACATGGATTATGATATTGCGTGACATTATGCACATGTTAACACATGCTGCAATGTCATTAAAAAATCTGAGGAAAAGAAGCAATCTTCTTTGAGGTGGTGACATTATCAATTTGCTGCTCTGCAGAGAGGCATATTACATTCATACTCTTAACACAGTTCATCTTAAACTGTGAGTCATGATTCCTCTAAGTTATTATGAATGCAGTACTTGTACTCTTCGTACTTTATCTTTATAACTTTAAGATATACCTGTTTTGTTTTTGTTTCTGATGTGATTGTAGTATATTGGCTGTGGCACTTGGACACTGTTCAAACAACTTTTACCCTTTGGTGAATTATCTGATAGATTTGAAATCCAGGAAAACTCATTATCCAATGACATGTGTACTTCTGCTTTGGGTTGACTTTATTTGTGTTTGACTATTGTCTTTGTCCATGTTGACTCTGATGAAGAATAAGTGGAATGTTTGTATGTTTGCACTATTAAAGGTTGCAACTCTATCAGTGTGCTCCAGTAATGCTTTTTCTTTCCTTGGATTGTCTTATCAATCCTCAGCTAAAATGAACTTCCTTTTCTTTTTAGTGACTAAAATTCAAGGAATGCAGCCACGCACATTTAAAAATAGACCAATACGGACCCAAGCTGTGAAAACACAATTTAAACAACACAAGATTTACAGTATAACATAACATTTCAATGATTAGGATCATAGCCCCAACCCTGCTATTGACTGACCACACAGTATAATTCCCTGTGGATATGGTAGTAGTCACAGAAACATTATGTTCTTGAACATGTTGTACATGTCTTCCTTTTTACTTGTGTTTTTCCATGAGACAGATTCATCCCATTATGGGTATTTTTATTTTAAAAATGATTATTTGCCAATCAGTCTGAGATCTTGCATGGAAAATGCTTATATTAAACTTGAAAACAGTGAACAAACAGAGGAAACCTGCATTACTGAACCCTGAAAAGCCAAACTATAAATATGCTGGCTAGTCTGACCATTTCATGGTGAATAGAGTCAAAACAATAGATGTGCTGTCTGATTAGCTACACCCATGTCTTCAAATCTATAATTAGTCAACAGAGTTATATTACAACTTTTGTCGTGTCTTTTTTTTAGCTGCCCATTTCCTGTTTGAAAAATGTGGTCTGACCTATAGATGAATAAGACAGAAAAGGTGCTGATTAATATTTGCTAAATTCACTCAACTACTTGATACAGTTTAATAGATATCTGATAGGAGTTTTATGCTGCTCTCCACAAAAAGTAATGAATCAGATCTAAATGAAACGTTTGCAATTAAAGTAAAGTCTGCATTTTTTACCCTAGTTACAAGCAGGTCTGGAAACAATAGCTGTGCTTAATAGGCTTCATGGTATTCAGTGTGGAGACTAATAATGGCATGTAGGAACCACAGAGCTAAAAATCTTATTTCCTTATTGACATTTTGGCATTTTGGAGGGCCATTACACATTGAATACATTTCAAATATTAACTTGTGATGACTTTAATTCACAATTGGCGTGCCTTATCTAGGAAAGAGAGCAGGCTAACTATGGTAAACAGCTCACCTAAATAGCTCTGGCTGGCTATCGGCTTTTTTGAAGGTCAGCTAAGACGCTAACAGCTAACCTTTAATAAATAGCATATTTTGGCAAGCTGGCATTTTATGAAACAGTTACAGTCGTCCTTTGTTTGCTCTTGTTCTTTCTTTCTTTGTATACATCTTTGTATAACTAAAATAAAGTCAACCCAAATTGGCAGTTTTTTAGGGCATTAAGCTCGACATTAGACAATTGAAACTTTAATCCTAATTGTTTTATGCTAAGCTATTGTCATTGGTGAAAGAAGTACTCACATCCATACAAAAGTTAGAGTATCAATACTAAAAACATTCTATCATATATTGCATCATAAAGATTTGAAATACTGCACTTGTGTAAAAATGTATGCAAAATGTACTTAAAGTATCAAGAGTAAGAGTACTAATTATGCAGAGGGACCCTTCCAGAGTGTAATGAAATAGATATACACATATTTTATTATTACTTTATATTATTATATAATATACAGTATTATATATTATAATATATAAATGCAAGCAATATTTATGTAGTACTGATGTATGATGGATATGATCTAAAATCTCAATCCTCAAAAGCAGGCAGATCAATGCAGTGTGGTAAAAAGTACAATATGTCCTTCAAGATAAAGTAGCTTATACAGAAAAAAAACTCAAGCAAAGTGCAAGTACCTCAAAATTATACCAAAGCTCAGTACTTGGTTAAATGTACTTGTAAATGTGTTTATTGTATCTAAACTAAGATTTTGTTTGTGGCTTTGTTTTAGACATGCCCAGCTGTCTCCTACAATATTTGTTCTATCTAGTTTTTCCTTAGTAGCACTATAGTAGTAGCCTGTAGTAGATGCTAAAATACTCTTTTAAAAGATTTTGCACCCCCTGTTGGCAAAACCTAGAACTGTTGATGAATTCTGAACAATATTTTTTCTTTTTTAAATGTATTTCCATCCATTCTGCAGAATTGTCACAGATGCACATCTACTTTACACTTATTTATCATTATGTAACAGGCACACATTGGCCCTTTAGAACAGTGCATAATATAAGACATTTGAGTGTAATTAATTACAGCCCAAATGATAGTGATGTTTAATTTACATTCTTGTATATAAAAGTAAACTGAGGCTATACATCCTTTCATGGTACTCCTGTTGTCAGAGACTCTCTCTCTCAAGAACGACTAACCACTCATAAACCTGATATAAAGGTGGGAAAAGTGATAAAGTGACAACACAAACGTGGGTTATATTTAGTGGCAAGAATGGAACCACAGTCCTGGTTATAGATCCACCTACGCTTTCCTCCTGTCACCCTGCAGGAAACAGACAAGAAAACAATAAGCTCATCACAGTGGGCACAGAGGCTGATTATACACTGCTGTATCATGGTTTCACTCAAACATTAGATAAGCCAATGCCAAGCAATACTGACAAACAGATCGTTGGTGACTCATTACATTACATTCTCATGATTATAACCCTCATTGCTGGCCTTTAGAAACTTGCACCCAAGCACCAATCCCACAGCTTCCAATAAGTAATACTTGCCTATCAATCACCACACAGGTTCATTAGAACTTGCACCAAATTAACTTTATTGCTATTATCCAATATAGCAAATTTCAAATCAGTCCTCTGCAAATTAGGCCATAAAGTACTCTTAATGTTACTGCCTAAATGGGATGTTTGGTCGAAGTGTCATGACAAATTAAGTGGAAACTAATAAGATAGCTTGCATAGTTCCAATAGCATAATTGGATTGTTGCAGCAGAAATACATATAATGATCCTATAAAATATGATGCGTTTCTATATAAAGCAGTTACAATTAGTTATTTCTTGATCTGCTACACAACTCTTTGGGTTGGTCATTTTCAATGCAACAGTTAGTGTTTTTAGAGTATGACCTTCTACTAAAGTAAAGGGTCTGAATACATCCTCAAATGTAATATATTCAGGATTTCAGGCCTGTAATTCCAATCAAAGACGTAGTAAGTGTACGTGGCTAAAACAAAAGCATGCTGAGGGAAAAGACTACAAAGGGAAATATGTGTGATATGACAATAAAACAAAAACAGATGAAGATTAGCCGCCGAAATATACTGTGAAATAAAAGCAAGACATGAAACAGGAGAGGAATTTGTGGTAACAAGTGGGTTGTATACTGAAACGTTCTTGTTCTTAACCAAGCCACTGAAAACGCAATAGGAACCAGATACTGAGAATACTGAACCACGCTAAAGAAGTCGGGAATGAGATCAGTTAAGATGTGGCTCAGAAATAGATTTTTGAGCTTGAGGGCTTACAATCTTTAAGAGATCAAAAGAATGAAGCCAATCTCACATGATGCAATTTCATTCAAACTGTGACTTCCCACACTTTTCTTGTCAGTTTAATCTTTTGTCCTGTTAGCAGGTAGTCACAGATGCGTTATAATGTAACTTTACGGAGATCCTTTGATGACAAAAGGATTGTCTGATCCCTGAGATACACAGTGTAACCACATCAATAGTTAAGTCCTGTAAAAAACACTTCAATTGAACACGCATCACTCCTGTAAAGAGACAGTCCCATTACACCAACTGTAAAAACTTGAAAAAAACTGGCTGCTCAAAAAGAAGACAATAAGGAAAGTTTCCAAGAGATCAATACTTGTAAGAAACATTTCCATGACTTTTAAAAAGGTTTCAGAAAAGTACAAAAGCCTTATCTGAACAAACTCAACCAAAAAGGTCACAACCCACAGGAGAAATTGTCTGCTGGGACTCAACAATGGACTCAACAATGTCTGTCTATCGGTGATGACACATCGTCTGTACATGGACTCACAGACCCAAGAGCCAACAATGTGGCTGTGAGGAACAAACACAGTTTTATGAAGGTTTGTGCTTAACAGTTTCCCCGTGTCACAAGGAGAATTACAGTGGCACACATACCATTCAAGGGCTGCTATTGCTGTGATGCCAGAAGAAAGATCTGGAGAAGACACAGTTACAGTTATTAATGGAGCATCAGCGGCAGAACAACCTGTATTAAGTGTTTAAGAACCAGACCTCACATAACTTACTGTAGGCTAATATAAATGTTAATTGATTAATTGATTGATTACCTCTCCTCTCCTTGTCCCTATTTAGATTAATGGGATGGATAGGGGTCAGGGAGACTTCCTGAACTTGTTTCCAGTCCAGCACATAATTGATTACAAACCCAATGAATAATGTTAGTGTCGAAAGGATTTACATTATCGGTCAAAGGTTAATTAACTGAGTTAAGGTACCGTCCACTAGCTTTGTGGTTGTCACCCATTCAGAGAGACATTATTTTGTATGTTTCTACAGTAGCCCAGAACATCCATCCATCCATTTTCCGTAACCTGCTTATCCAGTTAAGGGTCGCAGGGGTGCTGGAGCCGATCTCAGCTGTCAATAGGCGAAGGCAGGGTACACCCTGGACAGGTCGCCAGCCTGTCACAGGGCAGACATATAGAGACAGACAACCAGTCACACTCACATCCACACCTACGGGCAATTTAGAGTCTTCAATGCACCTAAGCTGCTTGTCTTTGGACTGTGGGAGGAAGCCGGAGAACCCGGAGAGAACCCACGCTGACACAGGGAGAACATGCAAACTCCACACAGAAGGTTGTCCAGCCCACCGTGCAGCCTAGCCCAGAACAGACAAATCTATATCTTTAGTGAGAGCCTTTTACATTTTTACGTTACCTGAAGACCACAGTAGTCCTTTGACACGCTTGTGAAAAAGTCTTGGAAAGGGAGGAATGAGCAAAGGGCTATTCTGTTGTTTGCATTCTGCAACCACAATGCTAGATGCCACCAAATCCTCAATACTGTCCCTTTAAAACACCAATCAGCTAATAGGCTTACAATTTTAAGGTCTCGAAATTCCCCCCAACATTATCAGCATCCAGGTTTTCACTGATGTGCTCTGATTGGTTTGGAAAATTGTGTGCAATCCATGGCTGGATCTTGTGCCACCCTGCCCTCTCCTGTCATCATGAATAAAGGTCATCCCCTTGGGCGTCTACGCTTGATACAGCTAAGGATGGGAGTTCACCCAGAGGAGCTGGAGCATCACGGAAACCTAGATAACACGGTTGCTCCAGGAAAAGGGTCTTTGTTTTGAGGGGAGATTCCTCAGACTATAATTAGTTACCCAAAGATCTGCAGAGTGTCAGATATATTTAGGCTAGAAAATTAAACAAAGGTGTCCGAAGTTATGGAATTTGTGAGAGCATGGATTGATAAGATGGAGGTTTGAGCCAGTGTCTGTGATGTTTATAAGAGGATAAACATTCCTAGCAGGGCTTAAGTTCAGTTTTCCCCCACATGTACAATAATGACATGTTAGTATTGTCTAGGACCAAGATGGAATTCACTCATTGGAATTAACATTCCTTTGTGAACAAGGTCATTGTAATGGTTTTACCCCCCATATGTTTGGATCAAGAACATGTTGAAACTGAGAAACAAATCTGATCAGGAGGGAGGCTGAGAAAAAAAGGAAGAATACCAGACACATCTAAAATAAGAACAGATAATATTGTACTGGAGATCATTGTACATATAAGGTTATGTTAATGTTTGAAGATTAGCTGCCTTATTGTGTTTACTGTGGGTTGAGCTTTAACCTTTTTCAACAGAAATTTTTAAATAAACTTGTATAGATAAATAGATAGACCTAAGAACTACCCTGGAAGTTAACATCACACTGGTTCCTTTGACTTAAAGCTAAATGGGATTTTTCATTGGATTTTGGATTGCAGAAAATAAACTTGGCAAACACAAGTTTATGATATTTACACAATTTGTTCAGCAATACAATCTTCACAAATGAACACAGTTTTTATGATTTTTGAAGCCTAAATGCAGTCGCCAGTAGTAAAAAGTTGATGGCTATAAACGACCTACACCACAGTCACATGACTTCCCCTCACCACCACTAACCAAAGGCTGATTAGAGTTGGATGTGATGACATTTCGTAGTCTCATTTAGCAACTAACCACTGTCTACTGGCAGATTTTGTATCGTAGAACAAAATATTAAGATATCCATAAGCCAGACTTACTAACAAAACCCTACTTGTAGTATCCATCATGGCTCCAGATTCCTACTTAAAGTATACGGACTCTATTCAGATTAATCATCCCGTTTCAGTCTAGTAAAGTAACTGTATAATTTAATATTTCAAAAATGTTCTGTTAAAACAAAAGATATATTTTTAAAAGTGTTGCTGCTTTACTGCCCCCACCTATTTTTTAAACCATATTTATCCAGGCAACCATCAAGACTGGACATGCAAATGCAGTAACTTTTTTTTTTTTCTTTTTTCTCATTTCCTTCAACAGCCTTTTTGTTTTTGATTGTTGATTTGTTTTAGTTTGGCAGTTGCCTTGAAAGGTTTGCAACTGAAAGTGAAACTGAAAACTTATGTCATGCCTATATGTTATGTCTCGGCTCTTGTCAGCTTCCCAGAAAACAACATAAAAAACAAACTATGACGAGAAGTTCCTTGAAAATGTAAAAGTGTCTATTTTGCCTGATACAGTCATGGTAGTGTTTTTATGCAGTTTCACAAAATGCAATTGTCTTCCAGATTCAGTGGTGATAAATTATTATAACAAACATAATTAGATATTTAATTATTTAATTATTTTAGAAAAAATAACTTCAATGAGGGCTAATGTGTTTGGCAAAAAAAACAAAAAACTGTTGTAATGATCATTAACGAAAATAGAAAATTAGATTTATATAACAATGGAACTTTGAGTGACTTTAATAGACCTTTTTCACAACAGACATTTTGATAAGTCATTGCAGGGAAAGCACAGGTGTAACTAGTAACACTAATGATGGCTGCATTCCATTTAGATGAGCCTGTTCCAGGAGCAGCTATTGTGCATAATGTCTCATTGTAATGCTCAAAATGTGTGGCGGAAACAGGTGTATAATTCTTATCTACATTAAAGTAATGTACTAAATCAGTACTCAAATCTGATGTTTATCTATGTTATCCATTGTTGTCCAAAATCTATTCACCATGAACACACACACGCACCTTCCTGCTTCCCCAAATACTCAAAAGAGCACCAAATGTGAATAATTTTGCAGCTGAAATATTTCCTAACAAATGCACTTTTTACACCTTTTTTCTTTTTTGCTTAATTCTACCCTGACCAGCGGTTTCACTAGAGTACTGAGCCTTTTTCATCATTAGAGTATTAGTATATTTTAGTCCATTGACGTCACCCTGACATCCTGGTTCAGCGCATTTTAAACATCATTCCTCAAAGATGGTGGTGATAACTTGTTTCAAAGCAGAGATGGCATACACGGAAAAAGTCCCATTCGTATTTGGTTACACCTTAAGTGGAGCTGCCAGGATGATAAGATTCAAAATATGCAAAACTGTTGTCTTGAAGTAAAAACAACTTTTGTCACACCATACATAACCGTCACTTCTATTTGACCTTCAGAGAAGGTGAGGCTCTGTACTTTAGTATCAGATGACAAATAGTACGTCTTTCTGGGGAAAGGTAAGAAGGTTAATCTCTGCCAGTAGGCAAACAAACACTGCTTTGTTGGATGAGCTGTGAGCCGAAGTCTGCGGAGGTTTAGCTCTGCAGGAGTGTGAGCTTCTCCAGAAAATCAAACAAGCACTGCATGCCTGTTGCCCGTTTCAGTATGATTAATGAATAGATACACTGCATCACATTGATCCACTGCTCACTCTCTGGAAAGTCCAGGAGTTTGCAGAAGATGTATGGCCCTCGTAATGTTAAATAGGTGAGGAAGCACTTAATAAGCAACTGAGTGGATCCCCCACGTGGAGAGGGATGGGGGTAGGAATTATTAAAGCATGACTTCCGCGTTTTTGTCTGCAGGTGGAAATGCAAAACAGTTTCCTTTTTCCTTTTTGGAGATTGTCCATGTAGATGACATTACCAATTCATGAGTCAAGCGATGTCCTGTTGTTCTGAATACAGAACACAAATGCATGACGACGGTGGTGTCGAGTATTAAATATTAATCCCCCCTCTAGATTTGGTAATGCGGCCTCTCCAGTTCCTGACCTGCATTCAGAGAGGAGTTTGGTCCCTTCTGAACAGGAAGACAGTGTGTAAGGCCACACTCAACCCACCTAAAAGTGTGTAAGTGTAAAACAAAACAGACAGCTGTGGCCTTGCCTGACTGTGAAGAGTGTTCTTCCAAAGTCTTCCAAAGAAAAGCAGTCGCTGTTTCACAAATTGTTCATAACTGGCTTTATCATGAAGGCTGAGGAAGCTGCAAGTCAGTGTGAAACTCACAGACATTCAATCATGCATGGAATGGGTGTTCAGCTGAGGCAATTGCTAGTCATTATTCTCCTATTTCTGTTCCATCATGACTGACATGTCTATTATGTTGCTTCCTTCTACTGTCAACTATTCAAGAAAAGTATAATAGAAGTTTTAAAAGTTTTTTTTACAACTCTGACTATACTTCACCTTTAATTGTACAGTATATGGAAATTGTCCTTTATGCATGTTGGTATAATTTGTTCATGTCTCCACTATGATTGGATTAGTGTATTATAGATATCATTAAGGAGGAAGCTGTGTGATGTCTGATAAATGTCCATAAGGGATGTCACTTGACTCAGCATTGGTTGGGGTTGAAGATTATCAGTTTGAAAAACAAACAAACTGGAAGTGCAGTTAGGTTTCCAGACGTCTGTAGCTCACTCTTCATCTCTGCTGCAGGTTAGAGGCTAAAGGATACACTGCTATTGCATATGGTTATTGGCTAATAATTTCCCCCTAGCCGTAAATCAGAATGATTGAAACCAATGCATTGTCATATAGCCTCTTTTTCATGTAGCAATTTCATCTTCCGTCACCTTGGTCAGTTTGACTTAGAGGCCTAGCAGCAACTGATGATGTTTTCAATCTGGACAAAATGTCCTGAAAATGTTAGCTAACTTGGGAGAGTGTTTTGGTTCTTAACCTTCTTCCTCTTATGTCTTGATTTACTTAAACTTCCTATTATACCTGGTCCCAGTGGACGTGCATAGTGACACCGTCCCTCTGTCCTCTTTGACTCTGAGCTGCCACCATTTATCACGTATTGACCTGCTACACATTTACAATCTCTGGTTGAAGATGAACATCGTCAGGTGTCTGAATGGCAAATTAAGATTTTGATCTGCGTTGTCGCACGGAGGACAGCGGCTGTTTACAGAGAAACTATATCTGGCCTACGTGTGCCCGCATACAGATGAAGATGACAATCTAGACAATAATGTGAAGAATCTTCTCCAGTACAGGCATGCCAGGGACTCTTATTAAGAATTACAGTTGCCTGTTTAAAGCAGGAGGAGGAATGTCTGGCGGTCTGGGGCCATTTCTGCAAGATAAATGACAGACAGGATATTTCCCACTGCTGCTTATACTGTTGCAACAGTGTTTGTCTTTGAATGATTGGACTGGTGTTCCTTAATGAGACTCACCTTTGAGCTTGGTGAGGAAACATCCAGGAATGCCAGCAATTCAAAACATCTACTTCACTGTGTATTCTCTAGGCTGTGAGCAAGTTCTTTGAAGTCATGACACTTGACACAAAAGTTAGGCATTTATGCAGTGAAACCAAGTCTCCTTCTGTCCCTGAACCAGGTCTACTTCCTTCCTGCTGGTCCTGGCTATTTGGTTATGACTAGACTTCATGTTTTGGTATCAGCGGGCATGTTCGGACCGGCGGTGCTGATAGGCCAGTCTGTCCCCAGTCTGTCCCCAAGCCACTGTGGTCCCAGCAAACAAAACCAGGAAGAGCAGGAATGTACCGAGGCTGGCTTTTACTGTAATCGCAACCAGTTTGGACTGGAACTGTACAACTACAAGTGAAAACACAAAAACAGTTGATGTGTCACAATGTTTCATATTGTGCAGATAATGTCCTAACCTTGTTCTATAAAAAAAATTATATATATATATAATTTGCAGTACTTCTAACACCAAATGATGATGACTGTGATCTGACCTCCCCTTGTTTCTGAAGGATGGGGAGTCTGTTTCACTTTTTAACACCTCAAATTCATATATTTCAGCATTCCCCTGCAGGATTTAATTAAAAAATAATTTGAATGGTAGCAAATTATTGTTCTAGTGTGCACAGTGGATTGTAAAGGTGTGCTTTGCTACATGCAGACGACCACAATCCTGTCACAGTTTCAGTTTTACCATCACACTAGATCTTATCTTCAGCAGAAGTAATTTGCTCCTTCTTGTCTGCATTACAACCAAAAGATTTTCTGTTTTTTTTAAGGTTGATTGTCATTTAAAGTTGGCCTTTATTATGATGCTATGTTTGCCATTAATTGGGAGATTGTAAATGTTTTTTTGTGTTTATTTTTCACATTGGTGATGATACCGTAAATTATATATATATATATATATATATATATATATACCTAGTGGATACCCCATGTATGTGGAGTGGATACCCCATGTAGAAAGGAATGGGGGTAAAAATCCTTCGATGACTTCCACGTGTTTGTCTGCATTTGCAGGTGGAACAACAGAAGAGTTTCCTTTTTTGGAGATTGCCTGCGTAAATTACCAATTGATGAGTCAGTCGATGTCGTGTTGTTTTCGATACCAAACACAATTGTATGACGTTGAGAATTAAATATTAATCAACCTTCTGCACTTGGTAATGCAGCCGCTCCCATTCCTGACCTGCATTCAGAGAGGAGTTTGGTCCCTTCTGAACAGGAAGACAATGTGTAAGGCCACACTCAACTCACCTTTAGACTATCTAAAAGTGTGTAAGTGTAAAACAAAACAGACGGCCATGGCCTTGCCTGACTGGGAAGAGTGTTCTTGGTGTGAATTTCAATGTTCTGTGAAGTCGTCCAAAGAAAAGCAGTCGCTGTTTCACAAATTGTGCATAACTGACTTTATCATAAAGGCTGAGGAAGCTGCAAGTCAGTGTGAGCTGTCACAGTTCTCCCCAAAAATAAACATAGAATGGGTTTTTCAGCTGAGGCCATTGATAGTCATTACACTCAGTTGGTATTGTGTGCTGTTATTCCACAATGACTGATGTCTACCTTAATTTCACCTTCGACTACTCAAGAAAAGTAGAACAAGAGCTCACAAACTTTTTCTTACAGCTCAGACCATACTTCACTTAAATCATGCAGTATATAATCAGTGTCCATCAACACCACACTCAAAAAGTTTGCAGTTTAATTATGCACACTGGCATCTAATTTATTATTTTCATGAATCTATTCGGGAATATAGTTTATTGCAGACTGAATATCTACACTAATGTACTAATTACATTCCCATCAGCCTCAGCTGTGCTTTGTTTTCACAACTAATTAAAGCTTATAGATTTATAGATAAAGATCTCGCTCCCCACCATATAGTCATTTCCATACAGTCCCTAAATCAAGTTATTTAATTGCTAAATGTACATTAAGTACAATGCCCTCGCCTTAAATGTGTGGATGCAAAAGAACAACAGGCTGGAGCACAGCGAGACTTTCACAAACAATTATAATCACACAATCATGATTTACTATCAGCCAGCATGTCAGGGAGGAAAACAACGAGGGCAACAACATGGAATAAGAACTTACACAGACCAAAACAATGCAACTAGTGTTATGGTAACAGCGTGATTAAGGTTGCAATCTCAATCCCACATCCAGCCCGTATCAGTTCCCTTCTCAAACAGCAGACATGCTCCTGTTTTTCCTTTGTTTCTTTTCCGCTCCCGGTTCTCTCCTGCGCTCAAGGAATTTGGATGGAATGCAGAAAAAGCATCCTGTTTTCACACTTAGTCAGCTATTGACACTCTGTGGTGGCCGCTGGGGGGGTCCGAGTTCTTACTGACGTCAGGGTGAATAACTAGGATGTCACTACACGGCGTAATGGAGACACAGGTGGAATTATTGGTCCTTTTTTTTTTATCCCAAAATACCTCCACTCCTAGTCTCACAAAAACACAATCCAATTGCACTGCACATAAAATACGAGCAAAGAGCATCACATTAACCTGTAATTGACTTTGAATGGTGCTTATTCCCCATTTATTGTTATTATCTATCATTCCTTAAACACCTGACCTGTAACCTGGGATGTCCTGTAGATAAATGGAAGTCTCCGACATCCTCCATAATAAACACTCTCTGCGCTCATGTCCGTCTTGCAGAACAGCCTATCTAAAGTAAACATCAGCATATGGAGCAACAAGGGGACAGACTCAACACCAGGAAGAGATAACCACAGCACCTTACATGATGGACAAATAAATGCTGTGCATGTTAACCACATACTTTTCAGAACAGCATGTGTCTCCCTGTTCTGTTGTTGAACGTTGAGCATGACTTCAAAGTAGACACACCTGTTGTTTTTCTGCACATTCAGGCTGAAGAGAAGGCTGGAACAGAGCCTACTCAAAGTGTTTTATTGACAGCAACATGAATGAGGTGGCCATGGCCATGAAACCTTTTTTGAATTAATCCTAATTCATGTATATGTAGGGTTATCCATCAACTGAATTCTGCATGTGCCAATATTGAAGTTAAACTTTTATTGAGCAAGATGTTTTTTGTTCTCAAGTTCACCCAAGTAGACCCATAGATTTATCTTTCAACCCATTTTACACCGTAGTCTTTTAAAAAGCACAATGTATTAAGAAATGACCAATTATAACGTCAACGTTCTGTTCTTTTTTTTGGCAATGGTTTTATTATAAACTTTGAGCAATGACAAAGAAAGTGGAGGAAAAACAGATGAATAGCCTAGTGCTGGGTTCACACTATGAGCAACACATTAACAGGCTACAAGTCATTTTACACAAAGCTACAAACTGACGGCAGACAGCTGCCGCTGACACGCTACAAATCAAAGTTGAGCTGCCCTATCTCGCTTTTTTTAGCACTCCATTAATTCGGTCGAACAATGACATGTTTCTGTTTCAGCCTGTTCCATTCAATCAAAAAATATATATGCCGTTAGTCAGTTCCCAGTGCTATTTGACGACATAACTACTTCAATGAAGCAACACTGTAGGATAAGGTGCTGTCACACCTATAGTTGGCTCATTTGGTCAAACTGTAAACATGAAGCCATGCAGAGTGATTGGACTTGGACTACTGTCACCCTGCATCATCAGGACCCACATGGGGGGACATCGAATTTTGGTGACAGCCTTTGAAGGTGCATTCACACAGATAGAGAAGCACATATTCATCTCTGGTCATTTGGGAGAATTTGACAGCTGGACCATTTGTGTTAATTCACCCCAAAATGCCGATTTACCAAATGTACATTAGCTGAAAGCTAGCTGGCAGCGAGTTTTTGTGACAGCTCAGCCTCTGAAATCAAAGCTCACCAGAAACTCCAGTTCTTTCTGTTTTTTCCTCCATTATCTCCTTTTCCCTCTCATATCTGTATAATTATGAAACAGATTCAGAAAGCTCCCTGATACGTGCAATAGTAATAGTAAATTTGCTCAAGTTGAAACATTTTCAATGACACTGAAATGTCAGTGTTATTCATAATGTTTCAACCGTAATCGTAATCCTTTAAGGGAAAATTATTTTAAATGCACTGTGAAAGTAGGATACAACACACTGCCGTTTGAGCTGATGTTCACTTTCTGATTGATCGGGGACAATACCCACACTCATGGATTTAATATGGATTTAATACTTTCAGACCACAAACGCACCACACCAAGTCCTAGACGCTAGTTTTCAAGAGGTCTTGGTGCGGTTGTGTAGTCCGCTCTAGAGTGTGTTTTAAGTGAACCAAACACATTAGATGTGAATCTTTTATAGCGTGGGGCTATTTGGTGTCCATCAGGAAAATAAACTCAACCAACGTTAAATAAAGGTAGACAGCTTTTAACTGGCTCTTGATGCAACTAGATGATAGGATTAGCTGGCCTTGCTGAAATATTCTTTGGTATTTTTAAACAACTGTTCTTCAATGAACTGAAAAGCTAATTTCTTTCAATTTCAATTTCCTACTGGATGAAAGAAGAGGAAAAGGTTTGGACATAATTTCTATACTGAAATCTTCTGCTGCAGGTCATGACAATATTGGGCCTTTTTTAAAATCCAATCAGTTTCCTTTTGGACTATACACTTAATGTGCAATGGTGTTACACCCAGAGACTTGTGTTTAAGTCCAGCAAGAATTAAGTTCTTAACAATAAGGGTCAAAGTTCATCGAACAGATGTAAATAAATTGACATAATATTCAGTCTAAGGTGTCAGTGTTCCTAGAAGAAGAAAAGTATTACCTCCAAAAAGAAAAGAAAAGTAAACATGAATCAGTGTTAGTTCAAACTGTAGTTGCAGTATTGAATTTGTGCAAACGATAGTTCAAATATTTGTTTTCTGTGTTTTCTGCAACATGCAGTTTGTAGCTGAAGATCAAGTGAGTGACAGAACAATTCATTATCAGAGTCAAATAATAAAATCAACATTCTCGTACAGATTTCTTTCTTGCATTTTTATTTTCATATACAAAAATTCAGTGCATCATTCATACAAATATAAATACATCTCTGAATAAGTTAGAGAATAAATAAATTCTATATACAATTCAGCATTTAACAGTACATGTTTAAGGCGGTAAACTGGATGAATATTTTCATGTACAACGAAGGTTTATATTTCCATGTGTCTGTGAGTTGACTACAATCAAATGGAGCGAATTGATTCATGGAACAGGAAAAAGTGCAGGACAAATAGCTTTTGAAGTGCATAACACAAGTCGAGAGTCATTGTTCCCCAGTGGCTAATTACAGAGGAATTAAGTGAACATTTGTCAGGGGAGAATAACAATTGTTGCATTTTTTGGCAAACTGCATGCCATTGAAACCTTCTCGCTTATCTTAAAATCAAAACATTAAACTGGAGCTATGTAATAAACACTTGGTCCAACACAATAGACCTAATGTTGTTGTTATGCTAGCAGAAAGTTAACTGAATATGTGTGTGTGTGTAGAGGAGCTGACAATAGACCTTGTATAAAAGCTAATTGTGTGTGAGATAAATCCCAAAGAGATGACCTTCATTTCTCTGAGGCCAAATGTGCCAAGAGTGAACAAGTTGCCACGTTCAAGTACTGCCTGATAATTAAAAAGCAATTTGCTTATTTGCCCTAAAGACTAGGTAGAGCAGCAGATTCCAGCTCTGATACAGAGGAATATAAAAGATTAATATGAAGAACACTAGAGTAAACATTGACAAACAATTCCCAACTACATACAGAGCTGATATGACTCTGGAATATGTAATGAAGCTATACTCTTCAGTGCAGGTGAGTTGTGGATTATAAACTGTCCATTCAGACGAGTCGCAGGAGTGCTCTTAAAACCAAAAACCCTGGATAAGTGACTGATCTGTCGGTGTAAACTTTCTTGATGTGGTTCCCAAAAAGGACAGCTACCAGGCTTCCATGTTTCAAGAAATGTTCAAAGAGAGTTGAATAAATAACTCTAGACGTCTCCACCCAGCATTGTTCCTGCTGTGGGGCTTCTGTCTCTGTGGGCTGCCAGTCCTTCGAAGCTCTGCCATGTTGATCAAATGGTGGATCCACTGCTTCTTTTATCCTTCCAGCTCCACATCCCCAGAGTTGGTAAGACTCTTAACACCTTCCAAAACCCTGATGCTGGCATTGAAGGTAGCTGGACGAGACTCCAGCCCATGGAGGTTTGAATCCATGGAGGTTGAACTGCTTCTGGTGTTTGCACAGTCCACTACGTCCTTGTTCTGCTGCTCAGTCTGTTTACTCTGTTTACGATCGCAACGTTAGACTTGACCACAGATCTGTAGGGAAGAACAAGATACAACAGGTGAGCTTCATATGTCTTTGAAAGGACCATCTACCACGGCACAGTATGGATCTAAAGGTTGATCCTTAAGTTCTTGTTCACGTACCTAAAAGATTCCAGCAATTTGTTGCTGCTTGTGCCTGCAGACTCCACCAATGGGCCCACGACATCCGTCCTTGGATTCTTTGAGCTGTTGAGAAATACAACAACAGCATTAATATGAGGACATGTAACCCTCCCAATGCTTTTGGGAATTAAACCTCTACAAACTGAGGATTTTTGTCTGGCATTATTAGCTTAATTGAAGCAAAAGAAGTTCAAGGTCTAGTAAGCAATTTCCTTGGAATTCTGAACTAATATATCTCTAGATGCCTTATGGCCAGGAATGCAGGGCGCGCCGTCCATAACCACCTAGAATAACGTCTAGAGACGGTGACTAATCTATACTGGTGGTTTCATGAACGCAATAACTGAAAGAGGCCACAAACATTTCCTTGAGCAAAAGCAGGAATCTAAACTTTCTAAAATTGCAGCATTTCTTATAAACATTTGTGGCTTATTTCAAGGCCTCAAATATTCCATTATTTGCAGTATGACTACTACCCATAGACTGTGGTAACATTATCACACGCTTAATCATTTTGCCTCCGCTCTGATTCATTTTCTACATCAACATACTTCACGGTTTTTCACACATGGCTGACAATGGAAGACACAGAGTCATCTTTGATACTATCGAGCATCCAAAGGAGAGGACACATGATCGGACATTCTTGTTTTGTTGTAGGTCTAGGTAGATTCAAAGAATGTAGGGAGAGGGCGGTTACCTTTCATGGCAGAAGCCGGAGCAGGTTTTATCGGCTGTGTTGTGGCATTCGCATCGCTCAGCTGAACGGCGGCGGCGGCGAGACAGGGGACTTCCAAGGCCATAAGGAATGAGCTTACTGTGAAGGAAAACGAAACATGTTAGGACAGTGTTGGAGAAAGCATTTGGTATCTGGAATGAGTTTCAAAATCGTAATTTAGGGCTGTTGGGGTAGAAGGGTTTACTTCATCTCCCAGTCTAGTAACAAATGTAGCTCCCTGAGTCTGAAGTGGTCTGATGCCTCACCTTGGCGTGTTGACCCAGATAATATCCAGGTGGCAGAAGTAGATGCATTCTTTATCATCCCAGCTGTTACAGGAGCAGCGTTTGGTCCTGACTCTGTGTTGGCGTGGAGCCTGAGGTGGCAGCTCTGCCTGGTCTGATAAGGGGAGTCCACAACCTAGAAGAAAGCACAAAGGATCCCGAGATTAAAAAAGCGCAGACTAATCCTTTGCAGTGTGACTGGGCAGTTTGTGACAATCGCATGTAAACACAAAGAAATCCACTCGGCAGGTTAACACCCACAAATAAGCTTGTGATTAATGGTGGAACATATGTATTGTATTATAAAAACAAGGAACTTATGCCAAGTCAAACATTCCTGCATGCAGTGGTGGTATCAATAATCCTGTGGCAGCAATGTGATGATTTATTAATGAAAGGTGGGTGTATAATCGAAGGTAAATGTTCCCTGGAACACAGCTCTTGTATTGTACTTCCTGTGTTTACTTGCAAAGGCTGTAGTTAATGTCATAACAGCATCGTCTTGTTTTGCTCAACTAATCTGTGCTTTTTTTTTTTTACTATTTTTGTAAAATATCTTATTTTAGTAATCCTCAAACCCTGAAACCTTCATCTAAACCAGCCAAGAAAGAACTGATAATTAATTAATTGCATGCGGCCTGAATAGGATTTATAATGAAATAAAATGTATACATTACAATTTAAAATCTACAATAGTAGTTAACAAAAAAAAATCTAGAATTCCAAGAAACCAAATAAAAGGTACTTACTCTCTTGCAGAGCCATGCAGATGATGAATAAAGTCAGCGTCTTGCACATGAAAGAAGCCATCGTCCTCATCCTGTGTCTGATGTTCTGAGATGTTAATGCAGCAGCAGTAAGTTGTCACACTTCAAGAGGTGCAGACAAGTCTTTGCAGATGAGTGTGTTGAGGCTGAGGAGCTGCAACAGGTGCTTTGTGTTCACTTGCTTGCCAGTGCATCTACTTATACATACCCCCCACCCCCCTTTGGCCGATATCATGATGGCCCCTCCTACCTCTGTGTCACTTAGAGCAATGTTGTTACACAACACACACACTCCACCTGCCCTTCACATTCCAGAAGTGACCTCAACAAACAGTCCTGTCAGCGCCCCCACCAGGCCAAAGAGGGCAATGAGAACATGTTGGATTAACAGGTGATTGTAGACTAAAGAGCCAGAAGACTTTGTTGTATGCTAGTGTTCAGTATTTTTCAATTTAATTGTAGTATTGAGTGTTTTGCTTTAAAAAAAAGTATATATTATATTCCATTTCTGCCAATATCACAGTTAGAAAAGCATTCATGTGTAAGGATCTATAATGTTTCATCATATAAAGGTGGAGCTAATTTCAACAAGTCAAGAATACCGCTGCTACAGTATATCTTAATTTATGAATTGATTTTAATTCAAATAAGTGTTGAGTGAAAAAATACAATATTGGCTTCCAAAGCGTTGTAAATTAGAAGTATAAACTAGCACAAAAATGGAAATATTCAGGAGTACTTGGATAAATGTGCTTAGTTGCATTGCACCATTGATTTGTACATAGAGGATAAGATGACAAACTAAAACAAAATCCAAGACAATTAACTGCTGAATTTGAGTGCAGTAAAAACATTAGTTACGTAAGTATGATGTCAAAGTTGGGTTTAGTGTCAGTGTGAGTTTCAAACGGACAGTATGTAGATACGTGTGAGGGTGAAGAGAGGCAAACAAAAGAATGTGAGACTAAATGTGGGAAGGAAAAAAACAAAAGAGGTTATATGAAAAAAAGAGGATAGAAATTAAGAGGGCGAAGACTAGAAGTCTGGTAACACCGGCATTTAAAAACAACAACATTTAACAGCAAAATCAATTAATTTAATGAGAACGTATTGTCATAGCGACCGAGCTAAAAATAGATTGCTAACTGACACTTTGGAAGTAGTTTGAAAACACTTTTTTTGTGTCACTCTGGTGTGACAAGTTGTTCGAGATTCAGACTGCTAAGTAAAAAAAAAAACCCCAAAGTTTAAATTTCTCACACAGACACCCTTCCTGGCAGTGTGTCTTTAATGACCAACCAGATGTTTTGCTAATAAGCGGACAAATTTGCCAAAATACATTATTTTTGATTTAGTTGCAAGCTCAGGCATCTTTTTTATAAATGTGTTTGAACCTTGAGATGACATGTTGAGCTTGATCGTATCGTTCTTGAGCAATTGTGCAATTTCTTTTTTTATTTCATATTCAAAGAAAATATGAAGACATATTTCATATGCTTACAACTGTGCTGTACTGAGTTGTCTGTCCACCAGCAATGGAAGCTTCAAGAAACTAAATTAACATTTAATACAAGAAAATGTCCTTAAAGTATCTGCTTGCAACTACATGATACTGTAATAAAAACAGCAATAGACAGCTTGTGAATTCTAAATGGTAAATGAAGAAATCAGTAAACCTCTCTTGATTAATACTAATGTTTGTTGTAGCAGCAGGCTGGAGTCTGTCATGGAGAATAATAAGAATACTTTTATCAAGATTTCAGGCTTTCCTTTATTTTTTCCAGAGGCGTTGGGCATGAAGGAATCGGATGAGGCTGGAGGCGGCAGAGGAAGAGATGAGCAGCGGCAGTTGGAACAGACAGAGGGCTTGCATGAGCCACACAGCCTGATATGAGGATGATGAAGTCAAGGAGAGCTGTTGGCATCCCCACGCAGGAAATGAAGTTGAGGTCATGGCTGGCACAATCGTCCCACTCGCCCTTTTACTATCACACAAACAATATCAAAGCGTGTAACATGCTTTGACCTTCGTAAAGAGATACGTGACCGCCTGCCACATCAGCTTTCTGTAACCCACACACATACCACAATGGATATAGTACACAAACAAACACACACACACACACACACACACACACACACACACACACACACACACACACACACACACACACACACACACACACACACACACACACACACACACACACACACACATTCTCTGTCAGTTTACACCACATATTTTTTGGCCACTGACAAATTTAATTTTATTAACACAAATGCATCTTTCTTAAATATATTTTTGATGAAATGTATCTTTCTCAAATATTTCACTTCTACTACTATAAATAAACACAAAAGCATGCACAGTTTGAGTTTTAATTGTATTCATTCATAAAAAAAAAAAATTGGGAAATAAAAGAAGAAAGAGCAATCAGTTTCATGCAAGTCAAAGTCAATTCATTAATTTCTCAGGCAGTCCAGGAGATTCTGGAAGTTTTCTATTGGTCATTTTTCAGGTATATACAAGAATAGATATGTTTCACACACTCTTTACCATACATGGTTTAAAGTCCAACCAAAGTAGACCCAAAAAAGGCAATAAGAAACAGGAAGGAACCCAATTGTTTCGGTCAGTCATCTCAAAGATGGAAAATCTTGCAAAAGGATTTTACATCATATCTCCAGCAGGAATGTGGAAGATAGAAAGATACACCTACAGAAACAGGAAAAAACACATGCTGAAACCTAGATATTTGTGTGTGGTCATAGTTTATAGGGGTTAAGTGGTCGGGGGAAATGGCAAAAGGATGTCACAACACAGAAGGACTGGCATTTGGCCAACTATTTGTTACAGTGAAGAAGAACAATACTGATCTAGAGCAAATATTTGTCCAGCGGTGCAGACTGGAGGACTGGGCACAATCTGAAAGGAACCCCCTGGTCCCGTTCCCCTGCTGCTTTCACCAGACAAGGCAGCAAAGGAAAATGTCACCAATGCAGTCACAGTGTTAAAAAAATGTGCCCTTATCTGTTTCCAACTTCCGGCTGCTGCTGAGGAATGTGAGGCGGCGCGATGATAAACAAATAGCGGGATCGGGATTGCTGAATGCTTCAAAATTCCTACAGTATGAGGTTAAACGTGTGGGCTGTGACACAATAACACATCTGAGGCCATTGAGCAGAAACGAGGGCAGAAAACAGCATGATATCAGCTCTTAATTCCAGTAAAGAGCATTTTGTTTATGTGTTCTTATGTTAGCTGCTTAGCATGTCTAGCTAACCAGCCTACTGCCACCCAGCATTACTTCAAAGGCTAAGAGTTAACATATCATTAGATAGCTAGGCTACATTTGTGGGTTAGTTTACACTTTATGTGCTTATTATACAAAATGTGCTTGGTTAGCTAGCTACAGCTAATATCTGACAGCTTCATTCATCATTTCGGCCTCCAAACCCACTGGTTACAGACTAGATTGAGAAGCCTGCTGTTTTCCACCCAGATATAAAAATGGGGGCCCAAAATTACAAAGACTTTTGAGAAGCAAATGTGACACTATTGTTGGTCTAAACTGGCTATGTGTTGTGCAAGAAAGAAAAGCTTGAAATGTGTGCTAAGACAAAATAATACCATATTCATGTTATAAAGCTTAGACCGCCATAACAACCAAGTAAAAAAAAAAAAAAAAGAAATATTCAGCGGCCTCAGTTTAGCTTCAGGTGAATTAACCAGAAAAGAGACAAAACTCAATTAAACAAAATAACCAAAAAGAATTCTATAGACACCATCAAGTGTAGAATAAAACAATACAAAGACGGAAAAAACTTTTATTTTAAACAATATAAATCCACAACATCTACAGCACCAAATATAAAAGCAAAAGGAGAACCGGCACAGTTTTTGCACACCATATAGGGTGAAACTCAATGCTACGTTGCTTGGCAACACAGGGGTTGTTGACGTTCACACACCAGCAGCTTCCCCTCTGCTGCAGCTGATGATTAAATAACTCGTCATAGAGTTTATCAGGGCTTTGTAACGGATGCAACTTGAGATGCAAAGATCAATACCGGTAATAAAAGGTAGCCTTCTAACATAAAACGGCGGATTGAATGGCTGATTTAACTTTCAACACACTTTCTATATGACATCGGCAGAGTTCACTCCTCGTCTTGGCTCTAATTCAAATCACTACTACCATCAGGAATGTGACACCACATGAGAGAAGAACGCAGACATGTCACCCCCCCTTCTTAAAAAAACTGTGTAAAAAGACAGGAAGCAATTAGGCAACTGTGGATGGCGTCTGAGGTAAAAGAAGAGCAGGGAGCAGTGACTCACACACACACACACACACACACACACACACACACACACACACACACACACACACACACACACACACACACACACACACACACACACACACAGAGACACAGCCCTGATATGAGTGAGGTGAAGAATATGTACCCATATATGAGTAGATGGAGGGCTTTGATAGCAGATCCCTTATAAAGACTGAAACTACAAAACGTATCTAAACCACAATGAGGAGCTTTCAGTGTAAGTGACATGAGGGTGTCTGCAACACCTGTCTGCAACAACCAGTCTCACTGATACCAGTGAGACCAATTAAAAGACGAACATAGCCGACTGAATCGTTGAGTCATGTGACATGTTTCTTCAAAGAGCTGACTAATAATTGTACCATTCACGTTCTATAATAATCCAACTAGCAGTGACATCCTCAGGTTGAATGAGACATTGTAGATGAGCATATTTTTTACCTTTGGAACAATATCCGTGATAAAATATTCTAAATTAAAAGGTCCATTTACTAGCTTTCAGTTCATTTCCATGGCCTTCTTCGATGGATGGAGCTAACTCATGTGTCGGGGGTTATGACCTCCTTCATATATGACCACCATGTGACCTAAATGTGGAGTTTCAGTGTTGTGATGACCACTGTGCGGGTTCCATCCACTGATTGAAGACTATGGTAACAGTCATAAGCTCAGGAAAAAGTTTATTGTATAATATTTCATACACTTAACAACATGAGACAATATAATCTCTTACTTCTCTATATAACCAGTGGTGTTGACAAAAAAAACTAATTTAAGAATCAAGATAATTTAATACTTTTACTGGCCTTCAATATTTTATCAGCAGAACAATTTAAGTAATAAGTTAAGTACTTATGAATTTTACAAGAGGACATTTTGGAGCTAAAGGTATTAAAATTTCATATATCTAGTCAGATATTTCCATATTTGTAGACCCCGACAATTTTGAATTGCCATATTTACAGACATCGATGTGTCTTTAACAGAAAATACTTACTTTTTCAGTAAAATAAAATAAAAAAAGAACCTTAATAAATAATATTCAAAAAGAACATTAATTGAACAAATCAAGACAAACCTCTAGGAGACATCAGCCTCTATTTCAAAATATCACTGTAACAGCTTTACTATTTCCATGAACTCCAGCTGACTCACATAATGTTCAAATGTCTGCTTGGGACTTAATATCATTATTGCAAATGTAACTTGATCTTTTACTGTATAATTTACTGTAGTCATGCTTACTTCAAAACATGTCAGGGGAAAATAAGTGGAGAAATTGAAACTGACCCAGTTGTTTTCAAAGTAGAGTTTGTTTATGATCTCCACTTATGGAAATCATGTTTATGATTATCCTCTTTATCTACCGGTGGTTTTTACTTTGGAAGTCAATGTGTGTGAGTGAGTCATCATGGCAAAAAGCGCTCCTGGAGACACCGACTGTAGCGGGAATGGCCACAGACACAGTCACAAAGCTTAACAGCTGTGTAGTTAAGATCAAAATGAAAGTCAAGTTCGAAAATGAGTGTGGTATGAGCAATTTCACTAGAAGTCCAGAGGTAGGAAATGGGGGATCAATCACAAGATGGTCTCTAGTGTTTTTCTTCTTTTTAGTGTAATATATTAGTTATTTTAAATAAAATGTCATCTTTGAGCTTATGTCCTTAAATACTGTATTTATTTTACTATCAAGAAGACAATATGGTTCAAGGACCATTTGTTGTCATTGCACAACTCAAGGGGAGTTGTGGCTCATGCAAGCCCTCTGTCTGTTCCAACTGCCGCTGCTCATCTCTTCCTCTGCCGCCTCCAGCCTCATCCGATTCCTGCATGCCCAACCCAATTAGGAACAATGTTGACAGCTGTAACTATTTAGAAATCACAGAACCCAAAAGCACAAATTCAGAGGCAGAAGCTGTCTAAATCCTTAAATCAAAGTAAAAAAAAAAAAAACACAAAGCAGGAGTAATAAAACAAAGGGGGGATAAGCAAAGTCTTCAAACCAGTATTAGTTAGAGAAAGTTAAACAGGTAGAGAGTCTCTGGATATCTGGGCATGACTCTAGCCAATCTGGCCGAGGGTAAGTGAATTTGGTTTGGTATAAGAATGAGGTGCTGATGAGGACAATGAGATCCTGGTGTGAACATGTGGAGGGAAGCTCAGGTGAGGGGAATGAGGTGATTGGTGGGATCTTTAATGACAGGAGAGTTGAGAAGCAAGGCAAAAAGCATGATGAAGAAATCCCTCTGTGTTTACGCTCATGATTATGATATTGTCGGCATCTCCTCTTCCAGTGAACCTTATCAAAGCACTCCCCCTTTGGCAATTGCATAGTGTTGAGTTAATAATTGGCTTTAATCATATCATTGTGACAATGACACACTATTTCAAGGGAGTCTTTGGCCGTTGTTGTTCCTGTAGCTGTGGAGACACTGGCACAGTTGTTTGTAGAGGGCTGTAGAAAGAATGATTTATCATGAAACAATAAGTGAATCATATAGAAAATAAAATAGTCATTCACTTTGGAATTTAAGGCGACACACAGCAGGTCAATGGGGTAAAAATTGAGGATCTTTTTTATGCTATAAGTTTTCTGAAAAGTTATGTTTAAATATGGAAATGAGGCATTATCTATTTAAATATGGGCTAATTTTGTGCAACAAAATCCTGAACATTGAATAAAGCTAGGTATAAAGTTCTTGTTTTATTTTGTTGACATAGTAACGTCAACAGCAATGCAAATCTATATTGGTTGTCTTTTTAAAAATAAAATGTTCTATTAATCAGGTTATGAATGTGAACAAACCCCTCTTTAAAAACCTTAAAAATATAGATGGCAATGAAACTGGAAAGTGTTGGTGTATATACGTGCTAGTGAGATGTAGATTTCTGTCTCAGAGTCTGAGAAAACAGCTGCTAAAGATATGTTTTGTAAAATTCCATACATTTTGCATGACACTACAGGTGCAAAAAAAAGAAAAAGACTAATTAATATCACCATGAAACTTCCCCAGTTGTTTACTTAAATTAAGACTATTATCTTTTGTATAACAAGTAATAGCCAATGAGAATTTATCTAATATTAACTTTTGGTGAATTTAGAATTTAAGAGAACTCTACAGATGTTAATAGACAAATCAGTAAAATAAACACCTTAATGTGTATTTTGGATGTCTGAGAGAAGACATGTTATGGAATGCAAAATATGCCTGAATCTCACAATTGACCAGATCATGAAAAAACAATGTGTTTTCCTATAGTGTTTCTTCTTAGAAATTTAAATATGAAAGTACCCTCTGTCTGATTATTCCTGCTGTATGTCTGTTATCTCCTGTATATGGTTGCCCATTTCCACATCATAATTATGACTTTTTATCTCATAATTATGACTTTTTATCTCATAGTTATGACTTTTTATCTCATAATTATGCCTTCAGTTGTTTTTTTCACTGGCGGAAGTGGGCTTCCATACCTGGATGATTGTAACAGTACACAGTCTGATACCTTCAGCATGTGATGTCATCCCTTTCAGCACACAGGCAGCATGAGCCAAGATGGACTTTAAGTTGCTTTCTGCTGCCACCCAGTGGTCACATGTGACACCTTCAGTTCTGGGAAACAAAGACGAGGTGACTTCACGGCCAAATGAGGACAGGAGAGAAAAGAATGATAAAGTAAAGCGTGACACATTTAAAATAAATAATTTATTGAATCAAGGCAGGCTATAAAACTGTTTTGTTGTAAAAGTGTTTCCATTCTAAGAGGTGGAATATAAACTTCAAGTACAATCTTACCAGAACCACAGGGTGGTGCCACATTCAGTATCTGCAGGTTTCAGGAAAACAAAATTAGGCTTTTCAGTATTTTTTTTTTTTATCTAGCTGGCATTTATTAGCTCTTCAATGGAAGTATCCTTATCTCTCTGAATAATGCACATAGCACACAGTGAAAGTGGTAACTTTCAAAGCGATCATAGCAAGTCAATACATTTTATAAATAATGATTTAGTCAATCATTTTAGAAACATCAATCAGTTGGATTATGATACTTTGTTTGCACATGTGAATAAAATCCTATTTTTGGTGAAATTCCTAAAGAATGGCTGTCTGACTCTTTCTGAATTTCTGATAGATGACGTTCTGGTTGCATACGGTTCAATGATTTTATTTGGAGACATCTAAAGATAAATACAAATGGTGAACATTTTTCTAACTATGAGGCAACAGCCATATGTTGATTAGCTTTATTTTGATTTGCAGTGCATTTAAAAGTTGTGCATATAGTTGTTATCCCATGTCAATAAGTGACGTACATTTGACATGTGCAGCAATAAAGTAGAACCTTTGCACAGGAAAGTTTGGCGGAAACATTGTTTCAGTCTGGCAGATTGTAGGAGGTGTTGTGTAATATAGGCCAGCTGACCCTTTAGCATGCAGCTGAGTTTTACATTTCTTAATGTGCTTTCCTAACTTCAAAGCAGCAATTGATTTCCATTCATTTCTAAACATAAATTAGAATTTGAAAAAGAGCACAACTTATTGAAAAAAAACACACGTCCAACACAGTTTTAATATAAATCTGTAAAAATGAGAAGTTTAATGGTAAACATGAAAATGACAGAGTGATTGTATCATTTATAAAAGCAACAACACAAAAATACATGTATCTGTTTTATGAAAAAAACGGTATCGTAGCTACCATGTACATGAAACAGGTTTCCTCTGGATATCAAATTATTTGTCAGTGCACTCCAAACGTCTTCATCTGAAACTCAACCTGAAGACATTAGAAAAAGGAGGTGATCACAACCCTGCTTCTTTGAACAAAAACAAAGACAACAACAACAAAAAAAAAAAAAAAAAAAAGAAACTGACAAATAATAATAGTCACAGCCTTTAAGAATGACATTTCAAACCACAATCTCGACATAAAATTGCACTTCAAAATACTGGTCGGGTGAATAAATATTTGTGGTACCTTTCTATATCCATTTTGGTAATACAGTACATTAACACAGCAATAGTATATTAGAGCTGTCAAAGGGGGTTAATAGGGAAACTGATTAAAACTTTTGTCTATTTTCATTCCAGCTGCTTTTGCATATAGTACAGAATTTGCATAATAGCACATAAATAAATTAACACCGATGACATCAAACAAGAGGGTAAAAAAAGATTTACAAAACATACTGCATATCTAACATAGTGTCTATATATATATTATTCATATAATTACATAACAGCGTCATTCAGAAGCGGTGCTGAAGTGCTCTTTTGTCCTCGGTCTCCAAACCAGGGCTGTGTTTTAAAAACAGGTCCTGGTTTTCTGTCTTTTGCACTGTCCCTTTAGACTCTCCCTCCTATCAGAGTTGTGTCTGGGAGGAAGGAGCCTTTTTTTGGCCTTGGGTGGATTCGGGGTAAACACACACCTCTGTAACATGTGCGTCTGTGACGACCTCCTGACTTCTCGTCTCTGTCCCGGGACTGGACGGTTGCTGGACGCTGAAGCATCCTCGACTGTTTCTGTGTAATAAAGCGTCCGATCGGCTGCTCCTGGACGTTCCCCCTATAGTCTCGGGGTCCTGCGGGGTGGCTCGGCTGCTGGGCGACATCTCTTTGAGAGTATCCTGGCGCTGCAGCAGAGGAAACCTCACCTTTGGAGCGTCACTTAATCTCCAGGATCTCCCTGCGGGGCTTGATGTGGCTGCTATGGGGCTGCTCACCAGGCTGTACAGAGGGAGGGTAGACCTGGGCTGAATCATGTGAATCCCCCCGATGGGAATCAGGAGGCTCGGGGCCCGGCTCGGCTGCTGGGAGTGCAGAGGGAGGTGACTCATGAGGGTGTGGGCTCCCCGAGGCCGCGTGGGATGTGGGGCGGTGTGGGTCAGACCGACCTCGTCCAAAGACTACAACGAAACAAGACGAGGGTGAGACTTGAATGATTCGGTCAGTCCATCAACAGAATGAACGGGATACAATGAAGAAAAGACTGAAAGTGTCATCCATAACTGTTAAATGTTGTCGATCAATAGTCATGACTCAAGGACTACTTAGCCTTGGTGCTGAGAATAAAACTTTTAAAAGAAAAGGCAATTTATCTTTGCAGGTTAAAAAGGTTAATTCTAAAGCAATAGAAGCGCATGCTAATTAATTTAGTAATAATGTAAAAAAAAAACATGCTGATGTGTTAAATTGACTTGTTATTTCTTTGGGGATTTAGTGTAATTAGTTTGAAGCTGCCTCTGTGAGTGTGGCATTGTATACTGACAGAGATGAGGGGTTCACATCAGGTCACCTACAGAGCTCCAGACAGTTCATACATTATTCCCATTTTAAAGCCAGACTATGGCTACTTTCTCGCCGCAAGCCTTAGAGCTCAATGTGGATTTATTGCTCAGATCAGAGATTTTTTTTTTGTTGGGCTAATAGCTATCAGTCAGATATAAGCCTCCAGTAAGTTGAGGTACACCGGAAGCCAGTGAATAAAAGGAGGACAAGGAGAAAGAGAGCTACGTTTTTAACTGTGGCTTTTTTTGGGAGAAATAGCTGCTACTTCTATACAGAGGAGTGAGTGTGGATTCAAAGTGGGAGCCAGGAGTGGAGAGATCGTGACATGATTTGCTTAACAGTGCAGAATTGTGACGAATTTGGATGTAGACTGACATAAAGTAGTCGCATTAATACTGTTTAGACTGAGGTCCCATTGCAAAAAAATGAGACCTTTATCTGATTTAGGAACACATATGAAAGTGGCTCGAATCTGAATTGAAAAGATCAGACTCCATGGGATTTGTGCTGTTCATACAGTTTAGGAAAAAACATAACAGATTTGGGCCATTCTCATTTGGGTTACTTTAAAGAGTATCGAGTTACATGCCTCTGAAATCTTGTTTTTGCTGACCTATGTACAGGTGTACTGTGTGACATCACTGTTTAGTGTGTTTAAAGGTGCAACAAGCACACTTATATATACATTTATACTGCCAAGAATAAGGGAACATATACACATATACATATGTACTGCAATACCTTGTTATTAATCAGAGTATATATACTATGATGAAGCTAATGTGGGCTGATGTCACTATAGTGTACATTACAGTATGAGAATGGTGTGAAAAAATGATAAAGTATAATCAAAATACTAAAACCAGAAAATAAATATGTGCGGTAAGACAATCTATATAAGAAATAGTATTTTAAAAAAGCCAAGTGTGGTTCTTTTTTGAGCATATATTCATATATATGCACCCATCAAATATTTAAGTATTTAAAAATGGCTCCCCTTACTAAACACACCCAGTTTACAGGTGTAGCTGTATATGTAAACAGATATGTCTTTGTGTGCAGATGTGAAAAAAAACCTGCTGCAGAGAATGTGAATTAATACCTTCTCCCATGAGGCCTGTATTAGTGGGAGGAAGAAGCGGTGAGGTTACGCCATAACATAACCACAAGTTTGGAGTAATTCGGATGATATTCAGCCACGTTGTTTTCTTCGTCGACATGTGGTTCCAATCTCCGGTACTTAACGATCGGCACTGCTTCTCGTTTTATCGGCGGCTGCCCAGGGAAAACATGTTGTGTCTATTTGGGAGCTCTGCTGCATTATTTTAAGGTCCGGAGCTGCAGGCTTGGGTTTGAGTGATATAAAACTAGAGAGTTGCCTTTACTTCCTTTTCCAATAAATGTGTGACTTTAAAAATAACCTCCTATGTACGGGCCTATCTATATTTGTTCTAGATGTTGACTTACTGGGATTTAACTGAGCTGCACAAGATTAGCTTTGTGAGCCAAAAGCTGATGTATTTAAAAACTGTCGGCTAAACTAACACAGACGGGATCAAGTCACAGGTGAGTGAAGACTGCGGTTTGAACAAAAGCCACGGTTTGACCAGCGTTAATTATACACGCGACAAAAACAGAGCATCGTGACAGATTCAGAACAAGACAAAAACAATGGCTGGGTTAGATTATATGTAGAAAACCTAATGAAAATGCTGCAGAAGATAAAATAACGAGTTTTGTTAAGTAAAAGCTGAAGTGACTCACCAGTCGGTCTCTTGGGTGAAGATAAGCTTGAGACGGAGCAAAGGAGTCTGCAAGGGAGCCCGGGCGCCCAGAGGACTCCGACCCGTGGGGCTGGATTATTATAGGAGAGAGACCTCTAACTGGGGAGACTGGTCTCAGAGCGGAGGTGGAGACATGACAACTGGGTGAGGATGGGGAGGAAAGAGGAGCAGGGGATTGGCGATGTCTGGGTGACGGACTACGAGGTGGAGACGGATCCCTCGGTGGAATCAGGGGTTGAGCGCTTGGAGAACGGGAGCCTCCGGAGGACGCCGATGCCGATGCCGAAGCGTCGAAGCGTCTGCGTGCGAACAGGGCCCTCCTGGTGCTGGCCGAGCTCTTCGGGGTCGAACCCTTGGGGGAAAGCGGGACGGACCGGCTGGGTTCAGGCTCCATCGACCGGCCTCCTGGATGAGGTTTGTCACTGTCAGAAGAGGACGTGTGAGAGCTCTCAGCCACCTTGGACCTGTTGTCTTCATCAGGTCTGCCATCTTTGGCCCTTGCTTTGTCATCCTCATCATGTCGACTTTTCCCCTGATCAGAGTACTGAGGATCTTTTTGTTCATCTGGGTGACGTGAACGTTCTTCACTTACTCCTAGGACAGAAAAAAAGTATCTTTTTAACTTATGTTCTTACGCAAACAACCAACTCCATTCTTTAGTTAAATTACTTCCGTATCAAAAGACCCGGCTGATATTGATCAGTCATTTAATGCACATACATACTGAGATTTCTTCCTAATTTTGGCATTTTTTTCTATCTTGTCAAGCCTTCTGGTAGGAACACTACTAAAAAATATTTTCTTTTCAACTCTCCAATTTAAAGCTCTTTCTAACCGCACCAATGTGTAGAGATATCCAGGAAATAATATGGACCACTAAAGGTGTAAGTGTGCTTGTTGTGTCCGGTTGGTACCAGCCTAGCACATTTTTCCCCTGGGTGTAACGTTTAAGAACCTCTCCCATGTTTCTTCTCCCACATATCTAACATCTTGGACGCCCAAGATCTTTGATATGCACCTAATCAATGTTTGCATTTCCCTTTGAACAAATGTGAAAACGTTGAAGCTCAATCAAAGTGACAAAGTGTGTAAGTAAACAGAATTAGATTACTCTTATTTATCATATAAAGGACAATTGCATGTAGTTCAGGCTACAACAGTGGTTATACTTGTGGGTGGTCACCAATAAAAGGAATGTTTGAGGCGACATAAAGCTGTGGTGCTAATGGTGCTAAATTACTGTTAAATGCTCCTTTAGCTTCCATGGACTGTTGTGTTTGACTGACAGCTGAGCCATCAGAGGTGTCGTATTAGCAGCTGTTTTGAAAAGCCACACTCAGATGACTTCTGTTGTGATATCATCGTGTTATTAACACATAATAGAAAAAAAAATAGCAACACAGTCTGATCAGTCACCATGATCGTAACAGTAATATGACTGCTGACAGCTGATCCTGGTGCTGTGTTGGCAGAGGACTGATCTAATTTGCGTCACCATTTAAATAGTTTTCAATGTTTTTCAGATCATATTCTTTTGATTCTGTCAGTCTGTCACACTGTAGGATATATTATAACACTGCTCAGATATTTGATCCAGTGTAGGTGCAGGAAGTGAAAAGACCAACCAACTGCATCCAAGCACATCTTTGTTGCTTCAGTGTGCTGAAGCTGAAACATTTTCCCCCCGGTGGATATTTGTTTGGCTGCTTCCTTAACATACCAAGGAGCGGCACAAGCTGGTAAATGCTCATAGATTAGGAGATACTAACCAGGATGCTAATGTGGATGCTAATAGTAAGCTAATATGGAAAAGTCAGTAAGAAACAAACAAATTAAGTTTTATTTTTGCTGGAATTCAACATTCAGTGACCATATTTTAAATAAAGGTTTTAGCATTAAAAGAGCAGGGGCCTTCGTCACTGATATTTATATACCTTCATCTGTGCCATCTGGGTAACAACAGACTTCTTCTCCACGGGACTCAGATCTCAAGTGTTCAACGAGGCTTCCTGTGAAATACAACAGGAATGAGGACAGGATGAGCTCATAATGGATGCACAGTGAACACAGACGTCACTAGTCAGTTCCTTACCTTTGGCTTTGACAGAAAGGTTGCATTGTTTGCAGTTATATGGTGGGGATTCTGTGATGCGATGGGGGCACTTTTGCAGCACACTGGTGGTTTCCTTAAGGTGGGATCCACTGTCCTCACATTGGCACTTCCCTCCGGCTCCACCATGCACGAGAGCGTACTTCTCATTTGATCTGTGGGTGTGAAGAGAGCAGGAGGTTTCAGTTTCGTCCTCAGAGATTTTTCCCTGTCAGTTGTCCATTGATGCCGCTCCTCTCAGGAAGATAGTCACAATCAATATGTCTCTGCAGGGCCCTTTAGCACCTGTATGCAGCTCTTATTTAACCAGTGTAAGTACACTATCTGTTTGGCCTTTTTCTACACTGTGAGCTCACACTGTGGCAGCTGGGCCCGGGGTCCACCCCTCCATGTACACTGATGGTCCCTCAGCGAGGCGACCACTTCAGCTTCAACAGAGCAGCTTTCATAAGCCAAAACCAGACACCCCCACCCTCCCACTGCCTTATAACCCCATCACAGCTCACACCACCACCATGTCCAAACAAGGGGGGAGCCTACGATGTGGCTCAAGGTCCGGGGGTTTGCTGCAGCCAGCCAATAAAAACAGACCAGAGAGGGAGGGAAACCCTGGCCCAGCCCAGCTGCTGCTCCAAATAAGCATGAAATAACACAGAATGTGAAAACACATTCCTACGACAAACAATCGTTCTGATTATAATCGGCTGTTTTTTCTTCTATTTTCACTACAGGCTTCACGGCTGGAAAAACTCGGCAGGTATCATAAACGCTGGCTTTTACGGTCTTGAAAAAGTTAATGAAAGAGAAACAGTTTATAATCATGCCCATACACTTTACTCTTATGCTATAAAGCAGCTATATTCATGGGCTTTTCATGCAGAGCCTTTTCACGCCCAAGATTGGAGTCTCTGGGCCTTTGCCTTCAACAAAAAATGGCAATGTTCAACTACGTCGTTGCCTCAGTTTGGTCTTTTTGTCCCTCAGACAGACTGAACAGACAGAGAAGGAGAAAGCGAGCAGGCGCGAGGATGACTCACTCTCTTAGGGAGGCTGTGAGGAGCGTCAACATTAGTCACAACAGGGATTTGTTCACACACACACACACACACACACACACAACACACACACACACACACACACACACACTCCCAAACCAAAAAGAGACACACAGATGGCACCTCTCTGCACTCGTCCGCATCTCAGCAGTGTTTATTTCTGATGGGTATCAGAAGTACTGACCGTGTCTGGTTTAACCTCGCTGCAAATAAATTTGAGAAGTGCATGTGCTTCAATTAAGACAATTAAATAACAGCACTTAAATAAATTCACACCTTACAAATTTGCATACTGCATCTAACTTTGTTGGAGGGATGTGTCATTGCTGTTCATGTTTCCTTTTTAACATGATTAAAATGACCTTTCTGGCCTACTACCTTCTATAACCACAATAACATGAAAAAGAACCACAATGTTTACAACAAAGCGTCCTTACAAACAACACAAAGAGTCCATTATCTTCTATATCAGGACTCCTCAGGGTGTGTTGTTCATAGTTCGTTTTAACTCATTGTTGGTCTATTTCATTTAGAGTTATTTTCTGGAAATATAGCATTAAGGTGAATTATAGTTGCTACGGTGATTCGCATTTTAATTAGATTATACTATTAAAATGCTGTCCTGCAAACTGATTTAGAACAGAGGTTAAACTGTCGGTTGGATGTTTGTTGGTGCATTACAGCCTAATGATTGATAATTAAATATACAAATTGTATTACATTATACCTTTACAATTTTTTTATTTCTACATGATCAGACTTACTCAGTTTGCTGAAGCCTTTGTGTGAACAGGATGAATGACTACAGCAAGCATAACTCTTCATATGGAACCTGACTACCGTTTTAAGAAAAACTTGAAAAATGTTGAGCCTATCCTTTAAAGGTGCAATGTGTAAGATGTGAACAGAATTTAAGTTTAAAACATTCAAAAAATGAACAATATCTCCAGAATGTTAAAAGGTAACAGTGCTGTCATTATATCAAAGCATGGGCCCTTCATGTCTTGTAATACCACTTGTACCTCCAGAGGCGATAGTGAGTCACTGAAGGTCAGTCGGCCCTTAGTCCAACATGAGAGGACGAAGAAGTAGAGCTGCCCAGAGGGCTACAGGGTCCATGTGCATTTTGATAGTTTGTTTATTGGATTACATCTTAAATGGCAGAAATGTGAAAATGATTTTGCATTTTTGTGTCATCCTTTAAACTACTTCGCTGAGAGAGGAGTGGCTGACAGCTCCGGTAGTTTCAGCAGTTAAATCGAATGTTGCTTATTGTGGTAGTAACTTTTTTTATTTCTTATTTATTAAAGTTGTTCTATAATTGATAACTGTAAATATAGATTGTGTGGACCCAGTAGTAGAACTGAAATGATGCCCGAGATTTGTTTTGAGCATGTGGTCTGATCTTACACATTGCACCTTTAACCTCCCTGGGGAATACTCAATTCATAACAAAACTGCCAAACAAAGTACAAATTAATACATGTTGAAATCCTCTGTGTTCCCTATTGTGTTCTTTCATCATGTCCTAAAACCACAGTGCTTTTCTTATATATACTTTTGTCTGTTTTTCTGCCCAATCCCATTCAGTATGTCAGGCTGCCTTTAATGACTAATGCTATGTATGTACATGTACATACTGTGTATATTTTCTACTCATTCCATTGGTGTCAGTGGAAGAGAATGAAACGTGCTGCCGCTCCATGTGAATGGCTGTGACGGTTGGTGTAAATTAATCTCTACTCCTGGCTTCAGCCCCTAAAAACAGACGGGCTCTGTTGGTGCAGACAGCCAACCGTTGGCCTCTCCAACATGGTGGACAGACAACGGTTTCCACAACATATCACAATATATGACGCAAGCAGAGATGAGGGATTTAACGCTGTAAATACAGACAGTATGTCACGGGTAAACTTGATGTTATTAGCTGATGTTTTTCAACTGAAATGCTGAGCTGTCATGAGTTCATACTCACCCCCTCTCAGAGATCCAAACTTCTGGAGGTTGTTTATTTCTGGAGCATGACTGTACTTCCTCCTCCTCGTTCTTCTTCCCATCCTCACTCTCTTCTTTTCTGTCTGACCTGTCGTCATCTGCCGACAGCTGAGCCTTCGTCATTCCCTCTTGGACTCTGCAGTACGACTGGCTGTTGTAAACCTACACCCGAAAGAGACATGGGCAAATTCACCAACTCTGCTCCAGCATGCCCAGGGAGACAAAAATTGGGAAGTCTCATTGAACGTTGTGTTTAATAGCATTTGTTAAAGCACAAATATATTTTTTTCCCATTTGGGTATCATCATTGTTAAGATTTTTATACTCATGGTATCATCAACATAAATGTTGTGCTGGCAAAAAAATATTTCCTGCTATTTGGGTATTAAGACTCTGCATTAGAAATGCAAAGATGTAATTTTGCATTGCTAACTCACTAACATTGCTAACACTTTGCTGCACCCTCTATACACCTGAAGAAAAAGCCAAGAGGCTCTCTATGCTGACCTACCAATGATGTAAACCATACCCCTGGATCAATTTAACCTGAATTTAGGATCTACAGCTTTGGTCACCAACCATCTAAAAGTGCTATCTTGGTTTCAAAAGTGTCAAACATCTTTTATTGCATATCAACTACCCTCTCTCAGACTTTCGTGTCCTTATATATTTTGATCGGCCAAATAAACAATAAAATTCCAAGATGATCTCTAGTGGTGTTCAATTTTTTACACAGAGTGCTATCTACAGATTTACAATTGTAATCATTTTGTAATTACCTCAGTGGAGCATGGTCTTTTGTGGTCCTCTTGCTCCATTGACTCAGTTGTCCTGACTGACATGGGGGATACGGTGTAGATGGAGGGACTGAGCCTTTGCTTGCAGTGCAGCAGAGAGAGAGCCGTCTTGCTTGAGAGGCCAGGTGGGTTGGGGTCATAGCCGCTGGTGGACCACGATGAATACACTGAGGGCTTCTGTTCATCCAGAGTAGAAGGGTTTGGTTTAATGTAGTTCAAATAGCACCAGCTATTACAGGTGCTGGACACCAGACTGGGGTTTGATGGGCCAACATGTGCAATGGGAGGACAAACACTCGGTAGACATGTCTGATTTTCCCTTTTGAGTTCCTGATTGCGTGTGTCCACTGATGCCTTTTCTACACATCTCGCCTCTTCCTCCTCTTCTTCCTTTACTCGTTTCTGCTGCTGCTGTGACTCAGGGGGGAGCTCCATACTGTTTGAAGGGGAAAGCATGCGTTTGTTGCCCCCTGAGCCTGATACCCTCGAGCCATCGTCAGACCACGATTGAAGGTCTGGACTTTTGTTCCTATGGTTTCTGTATTCAGCCGTTGGGATGTCCATATTGTGTGCAACAGCATCGACTGCCTCCTGGGGCCTAGGGGAGGTGGACTGAGAAAATGTAGTGTATATGGCACATGCTAGGGTGAGTGTATCTGTCTGGAGACGCACGGCTACTGCTGGAGATGTGACCGGCCTCAGGAGTTCCAGACTGGAAGTGATGTGAGGGACAGAGTGCTGTATGTGGGAGGGATTTACTCGAACCTCTGAATAGTCATCATGTAGTAAGGGAATCTCTAGCTTCAGCCCTGTAGACATGGGGAGATAGCGAGCTCTGGCGGCCCCCGAGGGTCCATGTGTAGGATAGGGTTGCGGTGCTTCAGGAGGCGGCTGCTCTGTATGGATGTGTGAGGCCTCTTCTTTTACAGGATCTATACAAGCGGGTTCTGTGCTGCCTGTCAACTGAATATTTTGACTGAGTTTCCACTGAGAGAAGATCTCTTTGCCTTGTAATCCTAGTGGATTACGCAAGACCGTGTCACCTGATACAGGGGAGGTAGAGGACCTGCTGCAGTACACAGAAGTTGGGCCCACTTGAGAAGACGTGGTGGAGCTGACATGTTCGGGACTACGGCTCGGTATGGTACACCGCTCCTCCTCCTCCTCATCCGGATCTCTGATAGCAGTGTGTCTCATAAGGAGGCACTTTCTTCTTTCCCTCCAGCCGACTGCAGAGCGCTCAGGGGACAGACAACTGTAGTCGAAAGACTTGCTGCGAGCCTCAGCCATGAGGACACTCGGTTGCGGGTCATGGGGCGCCTGCTCAGATGCTGAGCGCCTCATCTCTCTGTGCTGATGCACCCCAGGCACCGTCAACATGTGAGGAGCTCTTGATCTCCTCAGTGGTGTTGATCCTGCGATCTCCATGTCTGGTCTATTGGACTCTTCAAAGGATGTGGAACGGCCAGATGATGCGTAAGATGCACTACTGTCCTGACTAGGGCTTCGAGGCACGGATATAGAGTCAAAACTCGATTCCCCGAGGATTGGGCGGCCTCAGCTAGACGTAAGCGCTTCTTCTTTGGAGGAAGCTTTTCAATGGGGAGCTGGGCCAGAGAGGGACTTCTCTGTGGCCACTGAAACTCGTCAGGTTTCTCTGAATGTTTTACTGTGGATATCGGCTCTATTGAGGTTGACGCGATCATGTTGGAATCCTCCGTAACCAGTATTTCTGGGACCTGCACACTGGGTTGGCGAAGCAGCTTTCGATTTGTTAGTTTAGTCAAATGTTGGGGTTGTTTCTGAGGCACAAGTTGATATTCTTCATGAGGTGGGGATTTTTGTGTTGCCTCAGTGCCTTGACTATCATTGCAAAAAGATTCCTGTTTTTCAAATGAACGAGTATGTTGAATTACTGAACAGGTTTGTAGTGGAGGTCTTCTTGACCCCTCATAAGCCACATTGCTTTCGTCTTTACACTGTCCCGACAAGAGGGCAGGAGAAGGTAATGACGGAGAAGAGGGATCATCAAATTCCAAACTCTCTTCTTTCCTTCTCTTGCGCATTGCTGAAGCTCCTGCTCTGACTGCATGGTTAATTAGCTGTGAGCACCCCATTTGACTAATTACCACCTCATTTCTGGGATGATGTGCTAAACACAGGCTTTGCTTGTGTTTCTTATAACCCTCCCAATCTCTGCATCCAGTGCCACAGGCCTCACACTCATATGGCTGCGGTTGGCTTTGCTTGTGGTCAGGCACAGTGGTAACGCTGTCAGGGTAAAGTGAATGAGAACCCTCTTGTTCTTCTTTTGTAATTTCGGCACCCAGTGGGATTTCAATAGCTGGCTGCCGTCTTAGCATCCCGTAACGGCGGGAAGCCTGCGTTTCAGAGGGCTGTCGTTCATCAAAGGACTGAGTTAAGCGGAACTTACTGAGGCCACCACTGGCGGCGTTAAATGAACTTGCTGCAGATGGCATTGAGAGACTTCTCACCAAAGGGGCGGTGGATGTTTGGCCAGCTGGCTGCTCCACATTTAGGGATTGATGATGAAATTTTTCACACGGAACTCCCATGGTGATGGAGCCACTGCTTTTATAGCCGAGATCTCCAGCTTTAGGGCTCTGAATTAATGCTTCTTTCACAGATGAACTCTTTTGTGACTCTGAACTATTCTTCCTGGAGAGTGAGAATCTCCTTGGCTTCACACTGTCAATTTTACTGGTGTCAACCACTGCCTCGTTGATAGTGATGAGTTTGGTAATATGATCAATGACCTGCTTCTTGGGGACTGTGAATGCCTCCTGACCAGAGGGCTGCTGGTTATGGTGCCGGGACATCCTCTGTAGGTGTCCGAGACGCCCATATTTGCCGAGGATGATCTCTGCATAGCTTTTGGCACTTGTGTTGGGGGGGCTGTCCCCTGACTGCTCAGTACTCTCAGAGCGAGAGAAATAGCCTGATTCTGTGCTGCCTTTACTCCCTAAACTTAGAGATGAAGTCTTTTCATCAGATAAGTCTCGAGGACCGTGTTTTCCTCGACTCAGACGCAGGGCTAGTCTCTTTTTCACTGCATGAGAGTCATCGTTTCCTCCGGTGCAATCTTTGGCCCTGTCTGTTTCATGACTCTTGATTGAGGCTACACTGCTCTCTCTTTCTGTAAGGGAAGAGGCTGATATAAGCTGTCTGGTTTCATCTTCTGACTCAGAGACTTGCTCTTCTAAAGTTCTCGACTCCCCAAGTGCCAGACCTGCCTTCACCCTGTGGGTGTGCGATTTGCGGTGTTTGTACAAGTTACTCTTGGTCTTAAAAGAGAAGCCACATGGGGCACATGGATAAGGTCTTTCACCTGTGTGGGAGCGGATGTGTTTCTGCAGGACACTCGGCTTCGCGCATGCACGGCCGCAGTAAGTGCAGACGTATTTGCCTGGTCTCTGAGGCTTGCGCTCACGTTTTTGTTTTGGGGGGCCCTCCGGGGTTTCTGGTTTGGACCGGGTGGGGCCACCTGCTGAGGAAGGTGAGCCAGGTGACAAACTAGAAACTGTGGTTGCTTTTGTTGCCTCATGATTGTGTTCCAGCGCTGCATCTGAGTCGATGCTCTGCCGCTGGTGCCGGAGACGTTTACGTTCAGGATGCTGTCTTCTGGTCTGTTTGGGTTGCTTCAGTGTGCCATGGGGCTTCGGGGAGCCAGTTTGCTGTTGCCGCCGGGGATGGGAGGGAGACTTAGGCTGCGGGCCTCGGTGAGGAGACTCTGGTTGACAATGCTCTTGACCTCCGGACTGCTCCCCAGTCTGCAGGCGACTATCCAAGGCCTCCATAAAATGGAAGGACAGCCTCAGGTAGACACGTGGGATGCGTCTGCCTGTGTCAGGCTACAGAGTTCAAGCCAAATCATTAACTGAAGAATGGGTTTAATTGTGAGTGAATTCTATCAAATTATATCCACTTTAGTTGACTTCATAATTTCCACTTTATGGACTTTATGGCTTGACAGCAGAATAATGCCATCAAATGTAGAACGGAGGCATCAGAGAATCCAGCCCTGATATGTCGTGTGCTTTGGAGGAAGTCCTCTGCAACGCTAACTTAAAGTATCCCATCGTGAAGCACTCAGCCAGTCTTGCTGCCACACAGTCTGATGTGAAGTCAGCTCAGTTGAATTTATGATTCTTCACTCTTCTCAACATGAAGATCTGTAAAGACAAACAACTCATTATAAAAAAAACAGTGCATACAATTCAACTTCAGGACATAGACAACCCTCTGACCCTCCGCTTGCCAAAAATAGATATTTATGTTTTATCTGTTACATAATCACTGTATGTGTCAAAACATTCAGCTCCCACTTTCCTGCGGCTGCTGGATACTGTTAAATTAGAATGGTTTATGTAATATTTTTGTATAAAAATATATCAGGATGTAGCAGATAAAAACAATGATTCTTCTAACATTCGAAGAGACAGGCATTATGTCCACTGGCTGCAACGGGAACTTTTCAATACAGCATATTCTGAAATTGTCATGGTCTGCAATGATTTCTAATCAACCGTGCATTACTTATTTCAAAACCGTGGACCACAATGTTTTTCTGTCGGACAGCCTCAGAAATCCTACCCACTCACTGAGTCAATTCTGCAAGAGAGAAACAATACCCAATGAAGAATATTATCATTATTTTGATGCTTTGGCAACATTGTCTTTTTCTGAATCGGTCAAGCCAATAAAACCACATTAAATTGAAATGAAATACAAAATCCTCTTGGTTGAGGAAGGAGATACGCATTTTGAAATGTCATAAAAGCACCTTCTTCTTTTTTTGTCTTAATGGAATTGCCTTGCATGAAGCTTTCTTTGCATAATTAATAACACTGGGATTAACTAAGGGACTGTGGCATGTGAACCTTGCACAGTGTCTCAGCATGATCGAATTAATGCTGCGTGTTTGACATGTTGCGTAGTCCAGTATAAAACCATGCTTCATTCAAAATGATGATCATCAGACATTGCTACCGTACAGTACTGCCACATTGGAGGACATGGATGTCTGTTTCAATACCTAAAAGTGTACGGATCATTATATCTTTGATTTTAAATACTTATGAAAAGCAAATCCAAATGAGGTTAAGGGGTGGCTGTTGGCCGCAAGTGCACACACAAGGTGGTATCAGTGGAGATACTGAAGAGAACTCCCAATGAGATTTTGTGCCAGCAAAAACTGAAACAGTAAACAAGACATCCCACGCACTGACCAGCTGGTTTCTACACCCACGTTCTGGTGAAAGACGGCAAAGCTGCTGGATTATATCCAAATTACTGATAACAGGTGGATAACCGTCTTTGGTTTGACTTGTGGGAAGAGTGTACATGCCAGTATTGGATGAATATTAACCCAACATCATTTTTATCTATAACAAAAGCCCATTCAGATGCCATGGGCCTACATCTCCTGCAGTGAGACTATAAGTGCTAAATGTATGTCAGACAGGTAATGTAACTGGAATAAGAGCTTTTGGAGGAGAGTCAGACTCAAAATAACGCCTCAGAGTTCCAACCGTGAGACACTCAAGAGCCCCTGCAAACTCTGCATGAGGGCGACAAGGAAATACGTTTCAGATTGAGCGCTTGCAGTACAAAACTAGCAACTAAAACCAAATGATACTTTTTAAATCATGCAATGCATCTGCTCATTTACACTTGCATGTGTCGAGCTTATTCCGGAGTTAATTTGAGGACTGTTGATTTGCACCTCTTATGGTGAATATGAACCTAGCAGCCCCTTCTCTCCACAAGGCTCCTGTTTTCCCCCTGTCCTTGGCTCTCAGCCTCAATGATTCTGTCTAGGTGAGCTGTTGGAAGGATCTCCTAATCACACATCTGAGTGTAATGTCCTCAGTGTTAATTAAATTGCACACAAATTCACTATTTATATAGTAAGAATACCAACGTCCATCTATAGCTACGATCCATCAAATACCAATAAATCTCCTCTTAGAAGGGGAACTCCACTGATTTCACACAACGTTTTTTTTACAGGAAGTAAACTCCTGCATATGTGATACAAGTTGGATTAAGCTTTTTGAGGCTGTAGAAAGAATTGTGTGAAATCTGATACTTTGCCTCAAGTGACATCATCTGAGTCAGCGTCACATAAACAGACCGCTGTAGCCCGCTCATGGCTACATAAGCCGCTACATGCAAAACATAAATAACTCTTTGACCTCAGCAGTCAAGTTGTATTGTGGGTAATGTAGGCTAAGTGTTTGGTAGAAAAGCATGGAATAAAACATACTTTTCTTTAAACTGTCCATCTTGAGTCCGATGTCCAATGTTATAGAAGTTCAAAGCTAAATGGGTGTGAGTGCTTTTTTAATCACCGTTTGACATCCTTTCCAAAAAACAAAAGGCCATTTTCTCAACAGACATTCTGACAACATATCTTAAACATATCATATCTTATATGATTCATGGCTTTGTTCCTTTAATGGTTTTCCAGTAAGCCATACCAGTGAGTCAGTGTGAACAAAACCAGATTCATGGAACCGGCACACCTTAATGTAATGAAGCGATCATTGATGTTAATAATCACACCTGATATGAGCAAGGTGTACAATATAAATATATATATATATTGCATTTAGTGCACATCCCCAAAAATCTGCGTAGGCTACTCTATATAATGAAACAGTATAAAATAAATGTTCTGATGTATTTGCTGTGTGGGCATACAGGTACAGTTACAATCTGCAGAGTAAGCTGCAAATCTGCAGGTACTGTAAAAAAAATACTGTGAAATGTTGCATCCATTTACACACCACACAGAAAGAGAATATTGTATAAATGGCTTTTTAAAAATCTTGTCAATTTCCTCCTCTCACACTAATGGGCACCCAGCGGTGGTTCCTATGGTAACGGCCCTAAACCATGTGGTAGCAGATGGAAGGAGAGCTGGAGGGCTAAATTTATCTTCCAGCATCCTCAGCGACTACAGAGAGAGGGAGAGAGCGCTAGGCAGGCGAAGGTGCCTCCCTCCTCCAAGCTACGGGCTTTTTTGGAGAGAAAATCAATACTTTGGGAGTCTTGAATCTGTAGTACACTTATGCTCCTCCATTCTTTCAGGAGGAACTCGAGAGGAAAATGCATGCATGGGGGTGACAAAGAACACTGGAACAGTTACCATGGAAAACTAAGCTATATTATTTTAAACAATTCAACCAAATAAACTAGTTTTAGTAGTATTTAAGTAGTAGTATTTAAACCTTCTTTTGTTTGTATTTTTTTCCTATTGAGCTTGACCTGAAAGTGCAACATATTAAGAGGAAAATTGTGCAGTATTTTAAAGGCAAATACAACAGTGTAAAAATATGTCAGTTGTCTTGAATATAAGCTACTGAATAAGCAATTTCTAAAATGAAGATCCAACTAAAACAATGAGATGATTTCAAGCGATTCAAATGTTTAGGCAAAAAGTAGGAATTTCATTTACAAATTCATGTCCAAACACAATAACAACAGTGTGCTAATTTGAACTCGTCTCACCGTCAACATGAATCTTCATCTCGCAGACTCATCTGAACTAAGCCAACAAATGCCCTCATCTGCTGTTGTGTTTCCACCTCAACGTCAGCTGAGCATAAGCAACGCCGTCGAGTCAAGAGAGCGCAGCTTCATCAGCAGTCCTCATAGCGGCGCTCTCCTGGGACAGAGGAGACCCCACGGGGAGTCAGTGCATACACAACCATTCATTCCTCTGTGTGTGTGTGTGTGTGTGTGTGTGTGTGTGTGTGTGTGTGTGTGTGTGTGTGTGTGAGTGTGTGCGTGCATGCATGCACCTCTGGAGTGCTCCCCGGTCCACAGGGGGACAAGCCAAAGCAAGGGAGGTTTGGATGCACAACACAGGGAGCTCATTCACTCCCGGTCTGAGCTGTGAGCTTTAATACATACACAGTCCACGAACCACTCACTATACGCACTCTCCCTCTCCTTCATTCACACACAAGCACAAACAGCCTCGCTGCAGGAGCTGCACAGTCTGCATATGTTTAAAACGGCAACAAAAATATTAATTTCAAATGTCTCCTTTTGCTCCGAGTGTGATTCCACAAATGAGTCTCGGTTTTGTTTTTCTTGTCACACACACACATTCACTCACTGATGGAGCAGCCTTTTACAAATAACAAAGAACCTGAATGGAGAAAATCCCTCACATCATGTCACTACCATCACCGCACACAAATGAAAATCACAGTGAGATGACAGAGAGAGAGAGAGAGGATATCAATTCATTTTTTTGTTCTTTTTTTTTTTTTTTTTTTTACCTGGTAGCAGGTGGTGTTGTCCTCCGATTGTGAATGACTGGAAACGGGGAGAGCAGAGAGAGCCAGGAGGGAGGTGAAGTGAAGGAGAGAGAGAGAGAGAGAGAGAGAGAGAGAGAAAGGATGAATGAGAGTGACGGAGAAGAGAGAGGGGTAATCGAGTCTCCGCTCTACGTGCACTGGGCTGACAAACAGGTAGCCGAGTATATTATGCGTATGAATGAGGAGGAGGGGACACTGTCTACCGTATGTATCTCCACCTCCTTCACACGCACACCCCCCGTCCACCCTCCACCCTCCACCCCCAGCGTCTCTCTTTCAGGTCAAAGTGAAGTAGCAGCTCCTTATTTGGAAGTTGACGTAAGCTTGTGTTTCGTTTGGCAGCGGTCTGGAGCTGCACAGCTGGCAAAGCGGCGCGAGGTAGAGGGGCAGGGTGAGTGGTTGGTGTTTTTAATTTGATCGGAAAAAAAGGGGTGGAGAGTGGGTGGGTGGGGGTTACTTCATATTTTTAAGACACAGATATCCCCATTCAGGTCTCACTTTCCGGCATAGGTGGAGAGCTATTGCTGCTGGATTCTGAGAAAAAAAAAACCTGGAAAATAAGAAAAACATTTAAGGCACCCGCATTGAAAAAAAAAAAAAAAAAAAAAAGAAGAAAAAATGGGCACAGGGATCCAGTTTTTAAGAGCAGCTCTGGAGAATGTCCCAACACCACAGCACAGCATCCACGCTCCTGCCAGGGGTCCGTCTGAAACGAGTCCAGGCAGCTCTCTGACATCACTCTCCGCTCTGTTATGCCACGGGTCTCCCCCTCCCTCCCCCTTCCCTCGCTCCCCCCACCCACCCAACTGACTCTCTTTTTTTTTTTTTTTTTTTCTCTCAGCAGGTCTAAAAGCTTGCAGACATGTGGAGCATTGAGGGAATACCAGCCGGTGGGATGAAGGCAGGCGGTCAGCCACTCATCTGGAAAAAGGAGAAGCTGAGAGGGGGGAATGGAAGAGAGCCCAGGGTGTCCATCCTGCACCGGGCAACAGAGAGCCCTTGTGAGTAGGGCTCCAGATAAAAAAAAAAAAAAAAATGGTATGTGAAGGCCTGCGGTACTGACATTTCTGGATTAAGGCTGATGATAGACACATTTTTTTTTCACTATATAGACTATTACCTGACCCTAAAAGTCACCTCTAAAGCCGCTTCTTTGAATACTGCCAACATCAGATTGGATATATTTTCAATCTGCTGTAAAATACTACCTGTATTTTTTTTTTATACACACAACAAAGACAATCAGGTAACCTACTGTATGTGCTGCAGGGCAGATGAGGGAGAGGTGGAAAAAGGTGAGCAGGTAGGCGAGGAAGGTCATGTGATGAGACAGAGAGAAAAAGTCTGAGGGCATTCTGGGGGACGGGTAGAGGAAACGGCTAATAAAACAACCTGGGGAGGAAATGTGGCTGGAGGGAGCGACAGAGAGGAAGAATGTGATACTTCCTCTGCAATGGTTTGATGGCACCTGACTGGACAACAGGTTCCACCACCTGTTTATGTCAATGAACCATCTCCTAATATTTACATTACAGTAGTGGATGGAAACATTCATTTGAATTGTCTTTTGGGGAAATTTTCTGGAATGTCATTGTAGTTTCTGTCAGCAATCACAGCAAGCATTATTATTTAACGAAAAAAAACAATGTGTTATTTTTAGGCACTCATATGCACATCAGCCGCTCTTGCCGTTTTGATCGTTCATCATTTAAGACGTTACCCCAGAAAGTACCGCATTATCAACCCCAATTGCACTTCCTGTCTATAACAAGTGTTTTTTGGCAACAGCTGTACTATATTTCTCACCCTCAGTGGTAAAATCCTCCCACATTGGATTTCACTGGCAGAACAAACTGATGCACAAATCAGACTTTTTCTGTTCCACTACCGATACCTGGGTTACATTTAGGCCGATACAGGGTACCAATCCGATACCAGTGTTGAATAAATCAACTGTATGCTTCACTGGGATCATTCTTTGACCTGAAAGGCAACATCAAGCTCGACTGAAAGATTGCTTTACCAGCACTGCAAAACAAAATTTAACAACTCACTACTTGCCGGAGCCCCTGGCGTCGGCCATCAGACCCCTGGAGCTTGTCCAGAAAGCTGCAGCACGTCTGGTGTTCAATCGCCCCAAGTTCTCTCACACAACTTCCCTTCTCCGTTCTCTACACTGGCTCCCTGTAAGAGCTCGCATCCAGTTTAAGACTCTGGTGCTAGCCTACAGGGCAGTGAAAGGAACAGCTCCTTCCTATCTCCAGGCCATGGTCAAGCCCTACACCCCCGCCCGACCACTTCGCTCTGCTGCCTCGGGGCGATTGGTTGCCCCGTCGCTCAGAGGTCCCTGCGGCCGATCCACCCGGTCACAGCTTTTTTCTGTCCTGGCCCCTCAGTGGTGGAATGAACTCCCCACTGACGTCAGGACAGCAGAGTCGCTGCCCATCTTTCGGCGCAGGCTGAAAACTCACCTCTTCATGAAGTACTACCCTGAGCCTTCCTCGTAGCACTTATTGCATTCGTATTAGTTGTTGCACTTATTGTATTCGTATTCGTTTACTGCACTTATCCTATTCGTATTAGTTTGTAGCACTTATTATATTCGTATTAGTCTGTTGCAATTATTGTTTTCATAGTAATTTGCTTCTGCACTATACTTTTGCTCTGGTTTATGCTTTAAGATGCTTGTTTAAGAAAGGAGATGCACTTATGACTTCTGGTGACTAGTAGTTCTCTTGAATACCTATGTTGAATACACTTCCTGTAAGTCGCTTTGGATAAAAGCGTCTGCTAAATGACTGTAATGTAATGTAATGTAATGTAACAAATAAATGTACGGAATTGTTATTTATTACAATCATGATATCGACACCAAACCAGCCCATTGTCACCGATACCGGATACCAGCTATTTGAGTAAGTATCCAACCGTTAACCGATATCAATATCAGTATCGGTGCATCTCTAGACAACAAGAAACAAGAAAACATTTTTACAGAGTGCTGTAAATCCCTGTTCAATGCTGAATTTGGGACTAACTGCACGTCTGCCAATGTATCATCGGTAATACATCCATCACCACGCATGTGTATTAACTTTCGCACGGCAAGATGGAGGATATTTTCGTTATTTTCCTTTTTTCTTTTACAAATAACATCCTAAACACCTTGCCATTTATGATAAATGACTGTTTATAGAGGCATAAATCAGCTGGAAATAAAGGTGGCTTTTGCTTTCAACATATTTCGGTTTGTTGTCATATTATTTAAGCATGACATGAAGACTAATATTGGCTCAGTAAATCGGTCGTACTCCACTTGTCAGCCCGCTCTGGAGGTGACAGAGCTGCCAGTGTTGAGCTCTTTCACAGCGGAGGCTCGCCTCGCTGCAGCTGGGGCTTGTCTGGATGGCCTTGTCACAGTGTGAACATCATGCTACCCAAACACATTTCCTCAACAGGAATATTTCTTTTTGTTCGGAATGTAGGACAGGGAAGGGAAGGAAACAAACAGATAAGGTCTCACAATACTGACCTCTTTTTGCTAAACAGAACACAGTGAATTCATTTTATACCTCAAGCTACACAATACATTAACATTTAGCAGTGGCTGAATAGAAATGAGGGCTATTTTTAACAATGCAGATGGAGATGATGTTAAGCCAGCATTTTATTTGCAGCATAGCGTTTATCCTGCTTTACTAAAGCTGACATACACCTGTGGTGGAGAAGTAAGGGTCTTTTATGGAAATAACAGCACACACTTGTGCTTTGCAAAGGTTGAAAAGGCACAACTGTGCGTATGTAAGAATCACCATTTATGGGTGGTCAAGCAGCTCAAGTACTTTAACCTCTCTTTAACCCCTAAAGCCTTGTGTGTTCCTTTTGTATCGTCCGTCTAAATCAATCGCATAATCTTTAACAGCAAACTACATTAGAACAGACTTTAGCAGGAAGCCTTCGGCCTAGAAGAACGCACGCTTCAAGTAAAAGCCTCCAGGGGGGAAATCAGGCGGTTAATGCCTCCGGCTGGAGGAAGAAACTAAATGCATGCTCATGTGCTGTATGTTTTACTACTCATACATGGCTGCTGTATGCTCATAAAGGGCAACAAGGCTATCACATGTTTAAATGTGTGTCTAAATAAATAACTGGGGTGACATCACCTGAGTGGCTCGGCTTAGACAGGACAAATATAAAAACAGAAAGCCTGTGTTACAAAAGATTTTTAGCTATTTGCGGTTCCTTAATGCAATTTACCCATGGATGTACAGATAACTATCACTGGATTACTTTGATACTGAAGAAAAGTTAAAAACATGACGTTCTGGCGTTGTAAGGAGCATCTTTTTTTTCCATGACTTCGATTTTTGGATGTGTATTCATGATCGGATTATGATATCCTGTTGTATGTGGAACCTCTGCATGCAACTCAGTCCATCTCAGCTCAGTGTCTTTGCCTCATGTCTCCCTCGATTTCATACACCCAAATCAACCAAAACCAACACAGTGGAGCTTCGTGCCATGAAACCCAAACAACGAGCAGGGTTATGCTTCAGTAACAGCATGTTTACGTGATAATCAGTTCTAGGGACAACTTTCTCATTACTTTTAGTCATTTTATCCATTGTTTTCATAAAAAGAAAAACTGCCTGGCAGTTGTATGCCTCCCCCAACAAGCCATGTTGCAGTTTACATCCATGTTTTTTCCAAAATGGCATCGCTTCAAATTGTCATAATTAGCATATGAATTCTTGAGTTATGGCCATAAATCGTGTTTTGTGAGGGTCCCAGAGACATTTGATTACCAAATTCTAACCAGTTCATCCTTAAATCCAGGTGGATGTTTGTGCCATTTTGAAAAAAAATGTCCTCCATGTGTTCTTGAGACATTAAAAGAATGGACAGGATGGATAGGCGACCCCGAAAACATAAAGCCTCTAGCCACGGCTGAAGCCTACGCAGAGGCATCAAAATATAAAATTATAGAAGCTTAAAAGTAGGTTAGCAGATTATTTTGGAACAAGTTTGGCTGCAAATTCTAAAGATTAACTTCTCTGCTTAAACATCGGACTGACTGCTGTAGTCAGGGACGCAACCTCCATCAAATCGGAGTAGGAGCACAGTGACTGGTCAATATTTGAATTTATCTAAAAAGGGCCAGTATTGGCCAACAAATATATTGGCCAGATCCTGGTTGGTGTCAGCAGCAGCAGCAGCAGCAGCAGCATCCGAGCTTAAGACAGAGCTGGCTCCATCCTGCAGTGCCACAGAGGGAGTTTCTGGGCAAAGTGCCACCTGTCAGAGGAGAGAAAACACAGGCAGTGTCCTCCTCAGCATCCCAGTTTTTGAGGGCTTCACGTATGGGCCCTTAAACACCAGCAAGACAGCAGAATCATTCACCCCCCAACGGTACAGGGTGGTCTTTACCGTGCCAGCCGAAATGCATTATTGAGATGTGGGACTGCATGTTTGAGAATATGTCTGTTGGAGTGCATAATGTAGGTTCAGAGTATAGAAAGCAAAGAAGAAGAGGGCCTTTCTCATGTTCTCATGTACAGAGTGTGTACCTGGCTATAAAAGTAACAGTGTGTCTGGATCTAGAAGGTTGGTGTGTACGTTTTGGGGCCGTATGTGTGTAAACCCGGTCAATACCTCCCAACAAATAACCAGAACCACTGGTCCCCTTGCCTCCCTCTAGACGCCAAGCCACAGACAAACCAGAGACCCCTCCCCCCACCCTCTCCACCAGACAACCACCAACCAGAACGGAACATCTGCCCTCTCTCAAACCTCAACCTGCCCTTATCGCCACCGAAAACCACAGCGTGACCAACGCATTGGTCGACTGCGCTGCCACAATTTAAAGAGTCCATAGAGCGAAATAGCCATCTGAGCTCTCAGAAAGTATCTGAACAAAAAAATACATAAAAATAAAAAAGGCTCCGCTTGTTGGACGACCCGACTTCCCAACAGTAGACCATGTTGACAGATGTTGTGCAGAGCTCGGCTGTGGTGGGCGGTGCTGGTTCAAAACCCCTACTACCAAATGTTCCAATAACATACTTATTCCATGTATGTACAAGTGTACCTTTATGGACCAAAGAGGCCTGTATGTGTGTACTCAAGGAGCAATAATGAAGATTTGTACTGTGCACCATAGCACTGGGACCATAATACACCTACCAGCACACAGACTTTTCACGGCACTCCCAATTTCGACATACCGTGCTCCAAAATACATTGGCATTGGTCAAGTACTTTATTATGTTCTTATTTTCTTGAGGATGGGGATGCTAATTTAGATTTTTTTCTTTTCCTGACAGATACCCGACCCTCGTAAACCAGTCATTAACCGCTCACCAATGTAAGATCAGTGCCTTGCATGCAGGGGTGCTGTGGCAGAAGTTTTAACGGCGGCTTGCCCAGGTTCAATCCATAATTTATCACCAGCTGCAGAGTATGCAAAAACAGCTGATTCCTCAGTTCACTCGTCTGGGAGAGTTAGCTGTAGTCTTGTAAAAGTTAGTTTTTGCTGAGAAACTTACAGTTTATTTGATGGAGATGTTTTAACAGTAATATAAAATAGATATTAGAGAGTGATTAATGACCTTGTTTAGTCTTCCTAGCTTGAATGCAGTAGGCAGCATATAATATATAATTAAAACTACTTTTGCCTAGAATATTTTTTTTATAAAAGCAAGTATTCAAATAATAGAAAATGTGTATTTATTATTTCCTTATTCTAATTTCGAGTTTTTGACAGTTTACACTGACTTCGGGGCGGTTGAAAATATTTTTTCGGGGCGTTCCGGGACAGTGGTGGTAAAAGTTAGTCTGGAGCCTTGCTGTCAATTATAATTATAATTCTTTCTTTTTTTTAAATAGGAAATCGGCCAAGAAAGTTACAATTGGTGCATTAAAGCAGTGAAATATTGAAAAAAAGTTCAGTTGAATACATAACAAACATTAGTTGGAATCCCCCAGTTGTACTTTGAAGCACATCACTTCACCTCCTGTCAATAATATGTAATGCATGGCATTTATATTGATGCTTTCAACAAAATTGATGTCATTGTATGTATTTAATATAACTAAAGATGACAAATACATACTGATAACTGCTCTATTATTGTCAAAATGTACAGGGAGTGGACCACCAAAGCGTTAAGGAATCCCATAACAGTTTCACTCAATCATTTCCCGCAGACTTGATCTGCACGGGTGGTCCACCACCGAAGCCCTATTTTGAGCGAGGAAAAACCCTGCTTACAGGCCGCTGGAGGCTGTGCCAGACACTGGCTGATGTTTCGGCATTTCCTTAGTTAATACTTCACTTGAAATACAAAAAAACAGCAGCTATACAGTAAGTGTGACTCCCAAATATTGACAGTTTAAAATAATCATTGAGATCACGGTACAATTGCTTTCAAAGCCAGAGCATCTAGATACTAGATATAACATTTTCAGCTCTTTGAACTTCAGTGAACCCAATGTATATTCTAAAGGTAAACCAAGTGTAATTACTCTATGAATAAAAATAGTGTTATATTGATACAGACAGAGACTCACTGACAACAGGTTCATTTACTAAAAAGGTGTGGAACGCTTATATATTTAGAGCAGCGGCAGACCAAATCAGGAACAAGGAGAGAGGGCACAAAGAACCATAGAATGGCCGGCATTGTGCAAGCGGGAGAAAACAAGTTGGAAATATTTAGAGGAAATGCTAAATATAGGACAGATGACCGGCCACTTGCTATATTTGTCCCCACATCTAAGTTAGGCTGTTCCTGCGAGTGCTTGTGGCTTCAGGGAGCGAGCGTGGGTTTCGGTAAGGCTGCTGACTGAAACTGTGACACTGTTTGCACACACACACACACACACACACACACACACACACACACACACACACACACACACACACACACACACACACACACACACACACACACACACACACACACACACACACACACACACACACCTCCGTCATGATGACAAAGGCATACGACTAAAGGCTACACCTGCAGCCAAATGAATAGCCAGCATCTCATAATACTGTGTGAATCAACATTTCGAACAATCAATAGAGATTCTCATACTACCTGGTGGCATAATGAATAGCATCTCCTTAGCCTACATACAGTTTTTGAACTAAAATAATTTATATTACTTCATGCAATGACTTTGCAATTCCTCCAGCAGGAAACAAATCCTCACCCTGCAAAACAGATGACGTCAGAACAGGTTCTCTAGTTCCTGGTTCTGTCATATCAAAACACAAACTACAAAGATATCTACTTCATTCATCACCATAATAGCAAACATTTTGCATGATAATCCACCTTAAAATGACAGAGGTATTGATGTGTGAAGGAAAAACAAAATAAACAAATAAACAGCCATGAAAGAGCTGCAACGATTAGTCGTTTAACCAGAGAATGGATTCTAGAAAAAATCATCTGGATATATTTTGCTAATTGCTTTAGTCATTTTTCAAACTATATTTTTGCTAATTGTATCATATCTCAGTGTTGGTATTTTTGGATTTGATTCCTTACTTTACAAAATACAAACATGTATCTCTCTTAAACCCTTTATCATTTATCAAATTGAAAAGCAAATCCCCTCCTCAAGGTTCACTTTCTGGCCTTTTGATTGGACATTGGACTGCACCACAAACGTACAAGCCGTCATAAAGATCATGATGCTAATTGAATACTGAATTGTAATGATCAATAATTAACTTTTTTGTGCTTCATTTTTAGCAAATGTGGACGAGATACATGACGAATTTGCACTTCAACAGATCCATATACTCAAGAATTGTATCTGCTGATGAAGACTGAGTGATGAACTACTAAGATCTAAAATGACCTTTCATTCCCAAATATAATTAATAATCTTTATTATTTTAACAAGATTTAAGAATATAGATTTTGGGACTTGGAAATTCAGTTCTACAATTCAGAATAAACACATGACAGTGGTTTGGCCATTGTAAGAAAAGACACTGGCTGAGGCTGAGAGGCCATAAAGATGTTTAAATCCAAATCGCTACCAGTGAGAGTCCATCAGTGCATGAAATCCAGGGAGAAAAGTTGACTCAGGAAGCTAATGGAAACCAGTGAATAGCTGATAACAACCACATGCAAAGTCTTCACAGGAGCTTGAACGTGTTCAGCGGGCAGTAACTGCATGATGTGATATAACTCAGATGGATCAATACTAACACTGTTGAGCCTGATGCATTTGGCCGGGCTGTGCGCTGGGTTAAGCAGGATACAGAGTAAAAAAAAACCCCAAAAAAAACAGTACATCCCAACCTGCTTTTATTTTCAAGCTCCCAGAATAAAGCACGCCAATTTCTGTGGAAAACACAGCTCGGATATGACCCATGCAAATACAATGACCTTTTTTTTTTTTTTTTTTTACCCCCTTGAGCTGGGCTGTAAATGCAAACCGATCTGCTTGGATGTCAAGGTGATGTAACGCAGGGGGAGAGCAGCCATATGTTCTCTTATTTCACCAACAGTGAATCAACAGACAGGGACCAGGCAGCGTGCCAAAGAAGCTATGTGTCGAAGAATCTATATCTTCCACACAGAGCGACATGGAGAAGCTAGTGTGACTGCAGCCAGCGGCTAATATTTTGACACATACGCTCACGACGCAAAGCGATTGATACTGAGGTCTACCTGTAGCTACTAGCTGAGTCAGCAGACGCTCTGCGGGAAGCCATGGCTATCTACCGCTGCTGCAGTGTCAATCACTGAGGGGGGGGGGATCATTTGCAACGGACCTACTGTGGGAAAAATCCGGGAAAAATAGGCACAACTGTTACATAACAAAAGAGCCTGCGGTGTAGCACCACCATAGTCCTCTCTCTGCTCAGGGAGAACCTGACCTTGATAGACGATGGCAATGTCAACAGGAGCATTGTGAGGCCCTCAGGTCAGTTTCCTTGCACTCTAAACTTATTTCTCCTCAGATAGTCCTCTGCAAATGCAATGCTGCCTGCGTCAACACTACATTAAAGCTGCTACAATCAATATTTAATGGATCAGATGTGTTTTTTGCAAGAGGGCCCCTGCGGTGGCCATGGCTACTGCTCAACTATATAGAAAAAGTATCTAATTGCGATTCTTTTGACTGATATTACAATTGCAAAATGATTTGCGATATTAGAGGGAATAATAAGGTTTGCATCATTATCGTCATTTTCATTGGAAAACATATTAAAGTGACTATGGTGTTATATTTGCAGGGATCTGTACCAAACAAAAAAGTTTGTAGAAATAAAGTTGTAGGCCAGGTCGTCTCTGCAACAAGACTACATTACATCTAAAAATGGTATTTTGACACCAAATTAAGCCTGTAACAAATATTGTACCTTCTGCGTTTTGAAAAATGCAGTAGGTCATATTACAATTTTGATGAAGTTATGATTAAATGTGATCAAGTCTATATTTCAGGTCGCACATTTTTTTATTGCCGCAGCACCACTGGGGACAAATGTGAGGATTTGCTACCTTCCTGTATTTCATACAATTAATATATTTGTTTTTTGGACTGCTTGCCAGGCAGGACCTTAGGCTTTGGGAACAATGTGATGGGTATATTATTTATTATTAATTCATTTTTATTTATTTTTACATTTCATAGACTAGATAAACTATTATATAAACTATTATTATAAAATAATCAACAGGTTACCAAAAATAATAGCTAAATACCAGTGTGCCAGAGTCAAAATCCCGTCATGAAAAAGTTTGCAAAGTTTATCATTTCTAAGATCATGACAGTTGAATGCAAAATTGAGTAACAGGTTTAAAAATTGTTTAGTAGTCATATTTTGTACCATAGATATTTTTCACAGGAAAGAAAACAAGTGTCACTACTATAAATACTTATTGCTCACTCCAAGTCAAGTTACAAGTCATCCAGTGAGCCGTCACACCCAATACAAGTAGTCTGGGATCAGTTGAGATGTACAGAATGCAGCCATTATCAATGTCAGTTACACCTGTGTGTTTACTGTACATGACAGAATGTCAAATCATCTCTATTAAACCATGTTATGTAGGAGCAATGATAAAAGCACGTGTGTGTACCATAATAATGCAACATGATATGAATAACATGTTTCGAGAGAGAAGGGGCATCCTTGGGTACATTTTGTGGCTCATAACCGTGTGTGTGTGCGTGTGTGTGTGTGTGTGTGTGTGTGTGTGTGTGTGTGTGTGTGTGTGTGTGTGTGTGTGTGTGTGTGTGTGTGTGCGTGCGTGCGTCCACAAGGTGATTTGTGAATGAGAACTGCAGCTGACAGGCCTTCTGCCTAACAGGCTGCTCTCTCCACGGGGGTCGCAGAACCAAGAGGCCCTTCCACCTCGCGGAGCAACACAAGCTGGGTCCATACGCCGCCTCCAGGGTCACTGACAGCATCCAACCCCTTCCAGCAGAGGGCTGCAGCTCAGCCAAGGGCCTAACAACTCTCAGCGAGCGCACACATGCTCCGATTCCCATGCACCTCTACACACACACACACACACACACACACACACACACAAACACAAACACACTGCTTGTAAACACGACACTTAACACCCGAGCATACGGTGTCCACAAAGCACACGTGCAAGCTTTTCTGCCAACGCGTTTCCCCGTACACACAAGCACATGGGCAAGAAAATGCGTAGGCAAGGATGTAAAAACACACACACACACACACACACACACACACACACACACACACACACACACACACACACACACACACACACACACACACAAGCGAGTTTATCCTTTCATTAACAAGGATGAGAGTCAATTTCCGCTCCCATCGTCTTCGGCCGGCTGCCGGCGGGGAGGAAATCTGTTCGCTCACGGCAGATTTGACATTAAAGCTTGTGTCTTTTTGCTGCTGGGGGAAGTCCTAGTGATGGATGACCAGGGCCACCCTAGGGTCCCCCCCGCTGCATGACTAGCTGGAATGTTGTCACCCTTATCTACGTTTGGATCAATGCGTTTGCGCACACTATACACATCCTCACTCGCATGTGAGTGCGGGGATACATGACACATCTTAAATCATAAGCACAAGGTTCTGCGCAAGTTTTCAATGATTTATTACTGCTGTGGTCGCTTACAGTTAAAAAAAATAGCATTTTCCCGGTTTCGAAAGGCAAGAGCATGGGGTTTGATGATGTATTGCACCGGGAAGCGATTTGTTCCAATGAGAGTAATGCAAGTTCAGCGTTATGTACAGTAACCGCTGTAGGTCATTTCATACTTCCTGTTTAAACTGTAGAGGAGGGTCGGATTCAATGTTGTGATGTCCTGAACTGGCTTTTTAAAGGGTAACATTGCTGTTTTTTCCATGTTCTTGTGTCAAAAGTGACAAATGGGGAAAACCATTTTTGAAATTGGTCAACTATTGAGGGAACACACTTTAGCTGCCAGCCGCTAATCGTTCTAAGCAACTCCTCACCGACAATGTACAGTAAATCCACAAAAGTTTTTGGGACGTAATGGTTCAGATTGTTACTTTTAGTGCCTGACAACATTATGTAAGGACGCTACAGAGAAATTAAACGCTTTTCTTTACCTTTTGCTCTGATTGAAAATAGAGTGTTTTATGTTAATTTGTTAATATTGGCTCTGGGACATTGTAATGGCCATTTGTCTTTTTTTAAGACATATTAGAAACATAACTAGATAATCCTGTATTAGTCCCAGCGGGACTAATAAAGGAAATTTGCACTATTAATCAAATATTGGAGAAATTAAACGACTGATTAAGCAATAATGAAAACAATGGTTAGCTGCAGTCCTTCCATAGAGTAAAAACTGTAAAGTGACAAAAGTTGGAGCCATCTTTTAAACTTAGCTGCTTAAAACAGGGAATGTGAAACATTGTCTTTTTATAAAGACCTTATTCAGAATTTACTCAGCAAAGTTGTCCGGATAACTAAAGAAACCTGCTTCTTGGAACTGGTCCCTGGCCGGATTCCTTTTCTTGTAAACTTTTACTTTGATTCGATAGTTGGATTTTATTTAAAATTTGAACGGCTAATATGTATGTAGTGTCTGCATGAGTGTCTGCATGACTGTGACCAACTTTTAACATTTATATCTTTGGCTTCTTTTGTTGTAAAAACATGTCCAAAATGAAGGCCATTGTCTGCTTAAAACGCACAAGTTTGTATGACATGTCGATTGACTACGTCTGAAGGCAAGTGTCCTGAATTACCACACTCGAAGGCGGGGTGCAAAGTTTCTTGTAATAAGTGATTAATATATACAAGTTATATATGAGTTTAAATATGAGAATCATAGTGCACACTTTCTGACTTTCAGCTTTTCATTTTAGACAAGACATTAATGCCGTTGCATACATTTTACAAAAAGAACAATACATTATTTCTATTAAATATATAATTTATACCTTTTAATATATATTTTTTCATTCATTCTATCTATTTTAATAAGTGAGAGGATGGTATTCAAGAGATCGCTACAAATAAATCGTACTTAAAGCAGTGTTAACTTAATAGATATAGTGCTAAATGGATTCCTTTCTTTTTCTTTTAATTGCGTCTTTTTTTCTGAAATACAAAAATTGTCGGACGTGTCCCGCGCAATTCCAACGTCGAAAAACTGCAGATGGTATTCAACGATCCAACATCTACTATATTTGAAGCATAATAACTCCTTAAGGTATCTTGAAAAAGTATAATTTTTGGTTTCTCAGTCACTCAAGTTACATAGTGGCTCAAGTAACACAAACGTTTGAACGCAGGAAACCCGGCCATAATATCTACTACGTGTTTAATTCTAAAATGAAACCATATTTTCTTATGTATTTCCTGTCAACAATATTCCACTTCTTCTCCTGGGTAAACAGAGTTCTACTCTCCCGCCTAGAAGACTGTTCACTTTATGTTTCAATAAGGTTCAGATTGTCCGTCTGCTTGGCATGTTCTCCCTTCACTGAGTGCCTAGAAGAGTGATATGGACAACACCCGTGAAGCTCTCCAAGTGCCCCTCACATTTCACCTGCCACCAAGGACACTGTAACGACTGACATCTGAGGGATGAGGCACCTCCATAAGAAGGGAGCTGCATGAATATCAATGTTGTCCTCTCCGGCTCCGCTGCCCTTGGCTGAACAGAGGGACCTTTGACAGGGCGGCAGCAGAAAAAAAAAGGAAAAAAAAACAAGAGCGTATGCCATTTCATAATGCAACAGCACGCCGTGGGACCTCGGGACACGCTCTGAGGCTTCGCACGCCGCGCAAATGTTTACCATACCACCACGGTATGTGTTATGAGCCCGGCATAGGTCAACTCTGAGACTGGTCCCCCTTTTTGAGCCGGGCTGCTCGTGTCCAGTGTCAAGAAAAAACACACACACCATTCTGTCCTCCAGTGGAAAACACAGTGAAAGCAGTTTGGGCTTCGGGCCTATCGGAGCCACAAGAAGCCCATTATGCTCCCACTTTAGCACCAATGGAGGAGAGGCAACTCTAACCTACGCAGATCCATAACAGACAAACAGCACCGTGGATAAGGGCCATAATGATGTTTTTTTTTTGTTTATGCTTGATACACTGGAAGACACTTCCAAGAGCTTGGTAAGTTGTTCCAGTTAAAAGTGCTGGCAAAACACATTACAGCAGGCATCAAAAATATATATGTATGCAAATACTATTTCCCTTTGCTACTTTTAATCACTTATTGATACAAAACAATAATGATTTAACGTATATCCAGTAAAAAAGATTTTATAATGCTTTTAATGGGAAAACACTCTAGCAGTACAGCAGAGTTTGAAATATCTCTGCCCCCCCCCCCCCCATATGTGCAATGTCTTCCTTATGACACATCTTCAGTGACTGGGTTGGGCGAAAAAGCTAAAAAAAAAAAAGCTAAAAAAACCCCATTGGATTCTACAATTCCCATAATGCAACTGAATAGCTTCCTTCGTCAAACACTCCTTAATGACATCATCCTTTCCTAGTCATACATTATAAAAACAGTTTAATAAGGTTGAGTCTTTACTCTGAGTGCAAGTAAACCAATCAAAATGAGTAAAAATCTTTGGATTGCTCCTTTAACTATATATATATATATATATATATATATATATATATATATATATATAAATATATATATATATATATACAGTACCAGTCAAAAGTGTGGACACACCTTCTCATTCAACTACTTTGAAGAATCTAAAATATAAAACATATTCTGGTTTGTTGAGCATTTGTTTGTTTACCACATAATTCCATATGTGTTCCTTCATAGTTGGGATGTCTTCAATATTAATCTACAATGTAGAAAAGAATAAAAAAAGAAAAATAAAGAAAAACCATTGAATGAGAAGGTGTGTCCAAACTTTTGACTGGTACTGTATATGGCCGGTAAACATAAATAATGCATTCTGTGCTTTGAATGGATACATGAGGTCAACGTCGCCGTGACCAGCCGGCCCACAGCAACAAATGTCAGGCGCTGATTGATGGCGGTACACGGCATCAAACCTGACTGCTGGAACACAGTGTAGAGTCGTGGATTGTTATGTCCCCCTGAGCATCCCTCCTGAGGTGAAGGACAACTCCGGGGGACAGAAAGAAATGATAATAAACAAACCACAGTCACAGGCGGGGACAACTTAACCGGACTGAGAGGAAGTCTCAGGTTCTGGTTAGGGGTTTAAAGTGCTGCATGTACTGCACACACCATGACTTTACTGTAATGCAATGAGAGACAAATCACTTTACTCTGGCCTGGGTCATTATATGCATCCGTTTGTATCGGTGATGTACAGCACTGTATTGCTGCCGCCATGATAACTTAATATGTACTCCGTTTCTTGGTATTACAAGAGGCTTTTCACGTTATGACAGCATCTTTTTCGTAACACGTGGTGGTACTGTGCTAACAGGCGTGCACTGAATAAGCTGCACTAAACATAAACAAGCCTAAAACGATCATAATAATGTAAATGAATCTAGTAAATCGGCAGAAAATGAATCAAAAGGAACTTTGATATTCAATTAAGATTTAAATCATGTATTAACAAAATGTGAAATACTTGCTGCATCCAGCTTCTTTAATGTAAGTGTTTTCTGCTTTTGTCTGTTCTATGGGATTGTATATTCACTGCATTTGTAAGCATTTTTTTTTAACAGAAACAGGGACTTAATATTTTAAGTGAGTATGAAAATAATCATCATTTGTAGACCAATGCTCCCTCCCTCCTAATCTGATATCATAATAATAGGCATCCTCTTATTGATCTAATATATTGTAAACCCAGAAAGATATAGCTCGTCTTTGTGCCAAGGAATGTTGTCAGCCTTTTCCGAAGAATCGGCACATTTAAAAAAAAAAATCTTGTGATAAAACCAATCACATTCACATTGGAGGAAATGAAAAAAATGCCTTGTTGTACCACTGAGTGTTTTTTTTTGCAGCAGAGTAATGTTGCAAGCTACTGCTGTCCTCAGATGCCCTCTAATCCAGCAAGGCATCATTGCAATGAGGAGTGTTTCAGGGCTGCAGAGTTGATCCAGTACAGTAGGTCATTTTCTTGCTCTTTGAAGGCCACATTGTTCTTCTTTTTTTTTTTTTTAGAAATAGTAAAAAAAAAACACACAAGGGTTGCCGAAATCCACAGTAACATGGGACGTTTAAAGCTTATCCACTTGGCCACAACACTGACAATCCAAAATCAGCACAGCAATTTAAACTCAGTAGTGATTATGTAATGTTATCGGTGATTTCATCCTGATGCCAACAACAAACAAACAAAAAAAAATATATATATATAAATCCGCCCTGAACAGTGCTGTTTCTCACGCATGATGTCATTCATGTTGGATTCCTTGGAAGCAGGTTATGCAGAAATGTCCGGGCAGCAGGAAGCATTATGCGGGCGGTGGAGGAGCCGATGGCTTTCGTTTTCTGTTGCATGTGGGGAAACAGCAACGCCACATTGCGTTAACACAAAACACCTATTTGAGTCTAAATATGCCACTCAATCAGATGCATTTATAGTAAAGAACACGTAATAATACACGTTTTTATAAATACTTAGGGTCTTTTTTTGTTCATTCGGCATTCATAAATACAGTTGTACTGGTTTTCACTCACAATGATCTCATACAAACACACACTGGGCAGAAGAGGGACTGGGCTAAAGAAAACCAGGGGGGAAAAATAAAATTGCAATAAAATAAATAAAAAATATATTTAAAAAATGAAATGTTCTCCACGGGGCATGCGCTCTTACAGACGGATTAATAAAATATATTAAAAGAATCCAGATTGTTTTGAATGGAGGTTGGTTTGCTACAAACGATGATGTAGTGCAACAGAACATGCTGTCGAATAAAAAAATAAAAAAATAAAAATGCCATTACCAAATATGATACACCAGTGTGAGACTGTCTTATTATGGAGATTTTAAAAATGTAACTGGGTAATTATTCGAGACATAAAAGACATGCACCCACGTGCAACAGTGGCATTACCTGGCATTATTGATCACCACGGTTTGAATCAGAGTACTACAGTTTTCTTTACAGTTTTACTACGTAGTAACCTGTCTCACACCGAGCCATGCAGTTTGTGCTCCTACAATCAGGGTCAAGCTGACGGGAATAACAATAAATTAAAAAATAAAAATAAATAAATAAAGTGAAACTGCTTCATAAAACAGGACATTTCAACTCATGCAAGTGTTTCATAAAAAGGTCCACTTCTCTACAGTAACACCACTATTCTAACATCACCTCAGCTGTATTAAACGACCAGCTGCGCACTGTTTCTATCTGACTACACGAGGCAAACTCCAGACGTTTATTTTGAAAATGAAATCACTACTACTTCCGGTTTCGTTATGTCCCATTCTGGCTGACTTGCCGCAGCTCTCCTCCTCCTCCTCCTCTTCCTCCTCCTCCTCCTCCTCCTCCCTCTCACAGACAATGAATGAAGCCAGTTTTTTGGGAATGGACAAGCCCAGGACCAGTTCAGGTAGCTTAACACTCTGACATACAAAAGAATAGAAATATAAATATATATAGAAACATGACAGCACTGCCTCTCAGCTCACTCTGCCTTTATCTCTCGACATACACGAGAATAAAAACACATTGCTGCAGAATAACACCCGTCCTTGTCAAATCTTACAATGACAGAAAAATATATATATATTATAATATTCACAACAACTCACTGACACCATTTATGAGCTCACATTACCTGCAGGATGCTCAACTTCACTTCTCTGCGGTGCGACCACGGCTTCCCGAGCTGCGTCAAGTCAGCGGACGTGTGTCAAGACGACACAGGAAACTCCTCGGACATGGCTTTTCAAAATAAAAGCGAAAGAAAAAAAAGGCATGAGTATCGGGGCGTTGACAAAAAAAAAAAAAAAAAAAAAAGCTTAAATACTTAAGCACATGCTTTGTCTTTGAAACTACTTATGGACGTTCAAGCAGCTTTAAAAACATTTGTAAATAATAATTATAATATGTCACATGTTGTCAGGCAGAGCTGCGTTTTGTTAAATAGGTAAATGTTATATTTTACACCGGAAATAACGTTGTATATTTATTATTTCATATCTAGCGCCTTAACAAAATACATATATATTTGTGTTGCTTCGTACCAGACTTTTTTTTTTACCTTCAAACATCTGGAGTCGTCCGGTCCAGATGATTGTTGTAAACACAACAGATGTTGGAAAAGTTGATGCTTTTCTCAGTGTCAATACATTGTAAACAGAAAACATAGCTGCGTAGCAAAGGAGGCATTTGGGGTCAATAAAAACAACGTCATCCCATTGTCATAATACTGCGCCATTATTCTGAAAGTGTATTTCCGGTTTGTGTGCGTCTCGTTCGGGTTAACTTGACGCTGCCAACATCCCGCCACAGCTGGAGCGCAAGACAGACACGCTGCTGACTGAACCCCACGCGCACTACAGCGAGACCACGCCCCCTTACGTTATTATTGGGAAATAGAAATAAAAGTGAAAGCTTCAAATATTTGCCTCAATTCATGACTAACAGTTATAATAAATCATATATTTTACTACCATAACCATATTTAGTATTAGTTTTTTTTTTCACAGAATTTGACTTAGTCACTGTGGGAAAAGTCCCTAAAGTCCCGTATTTGGAGCACCAGGAGACAAAGACAGTGCAATCAAACACAAAAATAATAAAACGTGAAAGTAGCACAATAATCACAAAATCAAATTAACATGATGTCATCGTTAAGGTGGTCCAATTAGATTCATTTAGAGGTGTACCTAACACATTTCTCAACACAATTTAGTTTATTGATTTGAATATTATAGTTATTAGACATAAAATATGTCAAAAGTAAAACGTGAAAGTAGCACAATAAACACAAAATCAAATTAACATGATGTCATTGTTAAGGTGGTCCAATTAGATTCATTTAGAGGTGTACCTAACACATTTCTCAACACAATTTAGTTTATTGATTTGAATATTATAGTTATTAGACATAAAATATGTCAAAAGTAAAACGTGAAAGTAGCACAATAATCACAAAATCAAATTAACATGATGTCATTGTTAAGGTGGTCCAATTAGATTGATTTAGAGGTGTACCTAACACAAAATCAAATTCATGATCAACACATTAGATTAACATTTTGTACCTAACACATTTCTCAACACATATTTGATTCTATAATTTAGTTTATTGATTTGAATATTATAGTTATTAGACATAAAATATGTCAAAAGTAAAACGTGAAAGTAGCACAATAATCACAAAATCAAATTAACATGATGTCATTCTTAAGGTGGTCCAATTAGACTAATTTAGACACATTTCTCAACACATATTTGATTCTATAATTTAGTTTATTGATTTGAATATTATAGTTATTAGACGTAAAATATGTCCTTTTAATATATAATCCAACCCACGTCATATTCCCTGAATGTGCGATGTACTCTGACATTATTTAGTCCTCACACTCTTAAACCTGTTATAACAAGCGTCAGATGAATATCATTAAGCCGTCTAATGAAGACTATTGGGGCTCTGTATAACTTGTTTTTCTACCTGGTTGCCAGGTGCTTCGAACCCTCCAAGGAGGAGGGGCGCTGTTGCTGTTGGTGATGGTGAAAGGGCCTCCGGGGCCGGGGCCCAGAATGCCAAAACACAACAGGCTGAGGAGCGTGGGGAGCAGGCTGGATTTCCAGAGACAAATTGGACTAAGGGATTACTGATGTAACCGGTCACTGTGCTCAATTAGCCGGCTTGATGTTCTACATGTAAACAATCAGCTTAGAGGGAACGCCAGCTCTGACTGGTTCCTGATGTCACCTTTTTATTTATGAACATTTTTTTAAAGTTTTAAAAAAAAAAATCAATGCTTTCTTGACTACAAAAGCAGGTGACCTCAGTTGGAGTTTAACAATCTGCTGTGTCAGGACTGTGTGGGTGTGGTGGGATTGGCTCTGATTACCAGTGCTCAAATATCAGTTATCGGCATCTGGTTCAAATGTTGCTCAAATTTAATTAGGGCACAGAAGTACATTTAGTTTCCTCCTGAGACGAAACCACTTTACAATAGTGAGATAAGCACATAAGAAAAGGGATTACTTACTTCAACCTGTCATTGCTGTTCTAACTTTAATTGTGTTCTCGTGTAAGATCCCATTAAGCGGACACATTTTAACAAAAACATATTTAAATCTGAGTATTTCTTTGACGGATTTGTTAGAATACAAGTGATGAAAAATTCAAGTTTGTGTTTGTAATGAAAGTAAATTAAATAGCAAGTCAGACTGATGGGATTTGTCCATAAAAATAACCCCTTATGATGTCATTAAGGTAACTTGGGGTTTGGGTGGAGGATTAAAAATATTTTTGAATAAAGCCTGTTTATAAACTGGACATGTAGAGCTGGGAAGACGTTTGCATTTATCAGTCAAAATGAAAAAAAAAAAAAGTCATAGAGGGTGTCCCATGTTAAAGGACTGTGTGGACAGAAATGTTCACAGTAATGTTGCCCGTCTGGCGTCTAAAGATTTGTCACCAGATGTCCGAACACGACTTCAGAAGCCAGTCATATGTCGTTCTTCCCCAACACAAGCCTCGTATGAATATTGTGAAGTATAACCAAGTGTTCAGCCCCCCTGCTCAAGCTGATCTTGTGATAGGGGAGAAACACATTCCCCCTACATTACTTGCCAAGTGTGTGTGTGTGTGTGTGTGTGTGTGTGTGTCTACGCGCACACTGGGGAATCCTGCATCGAAGGAACACAATAAATCACATTTTAGCAGGATCATGTGATTAATGGAGGGAGGGCAGTGAAGCATTTGGAAATTCCTGCTGCAGACTTGAGGACACTGTTTCTCCCCTTCAGAATAAAACATGAGCAACCTAACAAAGTAGAATTATGAAAAAAAAAAAAAACAGGTTAAGATATCTTACAAATATATATGTCAAAACATATTCTACATGATGAAATCTCGCTTACACTAGTCTAACTCGATGGACCACAGCTCCACCTACAGGACAAAAACGTTGCCTACACTCTGATTGAAGACATTAAACAAATGGTGAACTTTATTGATTATAGCAAAAAGTGAACATATAGTTTATTGAGGAGGCAATGTTTTACATGTGAATGCATGTTCTAAAATGTTTTAAAACATATACAAAATTATTCCTTTTGTGCAAAATATAATAAGACACTCTTGTTATAAGCTTTGGCAAAGTTGTATCATAAAAAAAAGGCATAACAACACCTTTCCATGAAATCAAACTGATTTATAGGGAACGATGAACGCTATGTACGAACAACTAAAATAAATGTAGTGTAACAAATCCAAAACATCTATTACCTAAAAGGGATCATTGAAGTTGCATTTGGTCTTGTCCTATATATAAAAAGGCACGGTGCTCTCTATTAGATTATTAGTAACAGTGAAAGATATCAAATGACCTGAGGTGTAAAACCTGGAATGTGTCTTTAAAGCTCAAATAAAACAAATCTTATGTTCATTCAAAACTGCCGGTTTCAATACGAGCCACAAAAAAAAAAAAAAAAAAAAATCAACATTTAGGCAAAACATGCACTGAATTCCCATTACCATTTCATACTTTTAAATGTGAAGTTGCAAGCGCAAGATAATCAGTTTGAAGCTTAAGCTATCTTTCTTTTAAAAAATGGCAACAGGCTAACAGCCACATGTTGAGAGACTTTTTTTTAGCTGAAGTCTCTGTCGGAGAGCACCACTGGGGCCACCAGGGTCCAGAGGTAGATCAACAAGCCGATCCAGCTGGAGCTGATCTTCACCCACACGGCCGGCATGGTGCTCTGCATGGTCTGGTAGTCGTCGTCGGGCCTGGTGAGCCGAGAAAAAAAAAAAAAAAAAAAAAAAATCAGAGAGAAGTCGTTGTTGCAGAAAGGTCAGCACCAAGATGGAGTTAGCCAAGAACAACAAAAAAAAAAATGCTACTTACATATACCAGTTGGTGAGAGTCATCATGATGTAGAGGGAGGCCAGGCAGAGGCAGAGGTGGAAGAAGGAGTAGCTGTAGGTGACTCCCTCCTCTTCGTTGTCCACGGCCCGTCGGACTCCGTCCTCCCCTGTCGCGGCCTCGTAGTCCGTGGTCAGACCGTCGCCCTCCTCCGTCAGCATCAGCTTGTTCACCTGATTGTTGTTGGAGGAGCGGATACTGCGGGCGGGTGAGAGCACAAGATGACAGTTAGTTGACACACACTGACAGGACAGCATCCGTAGTAAACAGGTTCTTATCCTGCATGCTGATCATTTCCTTTATTTAATCATTTTTGCAGCCTCCTCTTTTTTTCCCCCTCGACAGTTATTGTTTATGTTTCCATGAGTGCTGCTCTCAAATGACCAGACCATCAACAATTCACTGGTCCTAAATGCAGTGTGGCTGCTTTTAGAAAATGGACTCCTTTATATCTACAATATGAAACTGCTGAGCTTCCAGTACGTTCATTTGGATGCTTTTCTTAATGGTAACTAAATGTGTTGTTATTACCCTGCTTGTATTATCTTATATAAATCAGGACAATATAATCACAATATATAAATATATATAAATATAAATCAGTGCAATATAAAAAATATGTGCAATCCACTGTGCAATAATAACATTTGCCTGTTTATATAATTTTTTATTTTCAGTTATTGTGGATTCTTACAGTTTTTTTAATTATTTAATATTCTTTACTGTGTGATTACTTATTTACTTATTTATAATACTTGTTATGATCTTGTATTTTTTTGCACTATCCTCTATGCTGCTGTATCCTGCAAATTTCCCCGCTGTGAGACTAATAAAGGATTATCTTATCTTAGTTTATGTGGACCAATGTTGATATCAATACAATTTAAACTATTTTCTAAATAAGCTTTTCTTTTCAGCCATCTTCCATTACAGCCCTGACTAAATCAGTATGCATAAATAAATGTGCATCCCCTCAGGTGGAAACGTTGGGTGTCTGAAAGCAGGAGAAAGATGCAACATGCAGTCTGTGGTGTATGTATCACTGAATAAAGAACTTCTGGTTATTCCTAAAAATGTCTTCTGATAAAAGGCAAGTCATGACAACATGACACCTAAAAACAGCAGCTGTTACGGTAACGTACCTGGCATAAAGAGTACAGAACAGGAAAATGATCAATCCCACGATGCCCTGCGCGTCCCACCACTGGACGCTTCCAGGGGCCTTGGTAGGAGCGGGTCCTGGTGCTGGAGTTGTACTAATGGGCTGGACCAGACTCAACAGGCTGGGGTTACACTTCCGGTCTGAGGTTTGGAAATGCAGAAAACAAAAAGTTACATGGGTGTGTGTTTTTCTATTTAGACTCGTTCCCAAAGTCCCCAAGTGGCAGTTGACTTGTGACTTACTGGGGTTGTTGCTCATGGCGGACCAGGTGATGTACATAGTGTAGAGGGAGATGAAGGAGGCCTGGAGTAGACCTGAGGTGGACTGAGCCTCCTGTGGCGACATGGCATGGGAGCAGTTAGAAAACATATCATTGTGGCAGTAAAAAAAACAAAACACTTCAATGCTCAGAGATAACAAAAGGTCACTTCAAATAGAGGTTATCCTCATTTCTTGCGAATATACACACACCATTGATGGAGTATTATACATGAAATATCATGTCATATCAACATTTAGTAGCTTCAGTCCATACATTTTTTATAATCATATTAACATCTGCCTTCAATTACCTGAACTTTGGGCAGAATGGCCACAATGGACACAACGATGCAGAATATGAAGTTGAGGCTGATGAAGACCTTGTGCTCGGTGCAGTCGTCACCTTGGGTGTAAAACACGTAGAAGAGCACAACGGCAATGAAAGCCAGGGCGTAGAAGACGATGGTGAAGGTTAGCAGGGCTGTGAGAAGAAAACGTGAGAGAGAGAGAGAGTGGCGTCATTAGACAAACGCATGACACCTGACTCAAATGTAGTTCAGTCAGTGTTATCAACTTCTGACACAGTGCATTTTATGAAGTGATTGGTTGAATTGTATTAATGTATTATTATTATTATTATTATTATTGATTTATCTACCTGCAAACCAGCACTTGGAGTTTCCATTTTCTGCCTTCACCAGCCAGGCCTGGTTCCAGGAATGGGCGAAGTCCACCAGCAGAATGAGCTGGATGACGATGAAGAAGAACGAGCCCACCACGCCGAAGTAATACCACACTGAGAGCAGACAGAAAGAGAGTTCAGGATATTTGGTTAGAAGGTTATTAGTAGCTCAATGTAGTATGTGCTATTGTAGGTCTACATGCATCAGTTCTGGTTGTCATGTAAACTGGTGTTTCTATTATTTATAGAACATCCGAATAGACAATAAAAAAAATTCTAAATATTTATGCAAGAAAGAGTAGAAATCTTAGCAAGCATTCAATGCCAGTTTTCAGTACAACATTAAATACTTTGTGGTACAAACAGTTTGTACTATTGAAGCTCAGTACCAAGCCCTCATTCTACTCATTAGTCTGCAGCTTTGCACTTGAGCCAATCGGAGAAGTTTCTTATTTGTCTAAAAGGTGTGTTAGCTGCTGGAGGGTTTCGATAAAAGGTAAAGATGGCAATAAATAAACTGAAACCACTAATTAGTTACTATTAAAATGTCTGGGCTTCATACCTGTATTAAAGAGGCCGTCTGGAATGAAGAAAGCTCCCACTGTTATGCCAACCAACAACAGGAACTTGAAGAACCAGAAGCTGAGGAGAAATAAGTAAATGTATTGTAAGTATCCACAGAACAAGTGTGTTTACTCTCTGTTTAAATACAGCCTTAAAAGGTGCAGTCCCCGTGTTTGGCCAGCAGAGTGCAGCATGCCTTCATCATACAGGACTGGTTGTGGTGAACAGTACCAACCCATTTTGGACGGCGGCTCGGGGGTCCTTGCTGCTGCGCACTCGGATCATGATGACGGAGAAGAGGAAGAAGAAGCAGGCCATGGCGAAGCACATGCGGTACACCGACTTGTAGCCGACGATGATGTCACAGTTCACCTTGTTTTCTATGCCAGGTATGGATGTGCCACCGAGACAGAACCCTGGAATCTGAGAGTGTGAAGCACACAAAGGAAATAGTGGGTGGGTAACGGGCAAGGATTTAACTGGGTTAACTGGAATTTTTTTTGGGGGGGGATATTGAATGATCTTGTGAAAAAAGATCACTTCTTCTGAGACTAATAGTAAAAAATAAAGAATAAACACAAAATCCAAGCATCCCGTCCAGCTACAGACAATTGGGTTGAGAAAATGCAAAGGGGCCTTATGAAACTATTAAAAGATGCCTTGTGCAACAGCCCAGTGTGGACCATGAAACGTAATCTTACATAGTCTTATCTAATGTACCTTTTTAAGATGTTCCTCCATGCCTGGGAGAATCATTATGATGGACACCAGAGTCCCAAGCATCATCAGGAAGGAGAAGGCCAGCCGGCTCACGGTGGAGTTGAATGTTGACGGGCAGCATGATGACAGGAGGCAGGAGGCCGACCCACACAAACAGGACGCCTGGAGAAGGAGATGAGGGAGAGAATTAGCCGAGCATTCATACAGATTCATATTTCATGAAACTCAGGGACAGGGCTCTGGGGTGTGGGATAATCAGGGTAATGCATGCATGGCTTGCACCGGCGGCGGTTGGGAGGGGAAAAAAACAAAACAAATAACTCTTTGTCTGCTGTCAGGACAACCATCTTTGTCTTTCTACCGCACGCTTCCACGGAAGCGAAGACAAAAAAGACGATTTACAGAGGCAGTAATCAGGGCCTGTGATTATAGCTGCAATCACAACTAATCCCTCCGCCTCTCATCCAGCGCTGTGAAAAGGATCGCTGAGGATTCAGGCACGATTCAGACGCAGACTGCTGAGAGGTGTGTGAAGCACTGAGGCGGAGACCGTAGCTGAGATCAGCCATCCTTCACTAAATATGAGTATGCACCGGAGTACACAGGCCCTTTGATGTAAACAGTGCATCTGGGACGAGTAGAATCCAGTTTCCCTGGTTCAGACGAGCCAATGTCTTACTGCCTTGGCAACAAAGAACTCGAGGAGGTACACAACACAAATATCAAAGCAAAACACAGAGTTTACTAACGAATATTACAAGGAACCATTGGTGATAACACAGTATATAAACAACTACAGTGAACAAAGGGCTTTCTTTTTTTTTTTTTTTTTTTTTTTTTTTTTACTTTGCAAAACTGAAAAGGGCTGCGTTTCAAATCCTAATACTTGTCTGGCAAAAGTAGATAAAATAATCAAAAACTGTCAAGGACTGAAAGCATGAAATGTTTTCTGATTAAATTCAGTATCCTGCCAATACATTTTTACAATACCTTTAAGTACGGCTGTGTGTGTGTGTAGAAAACGTTGAATATTTGAGAGGTTTAGCTTCTTTTGATAAAATAAAATAAAAAATGTTAACAAAAGTTCTCCACTGCCACCGACGCCCAGCCAGCCCTAACATTCAATTATAGACAATGTTAAGGGGCTTACACAGAAAATGTCAAAATGAAAACAAACCTCTAGAAATTAATCTAAACTACATCTGTCTGCTGGTGGCAAATGTACAGCTGTGCCACACTTTGCCATAAAACACATACAGTACCAGTCAAAAACTTGGACACACCTTCTCATTCAACTACTTTGAAGAATCTAAAATATAAAACATATTCTGGTTTGTTGAGCATTTGTTTGTTTACCACATAATTCCATATGTGTTCCTTCATAGTTTGGATGTCTTCAATATTAATCTACAATGTAGAAAAAAATAAAAATAATAATAAAGAAAAACCATTGAATGAGAAGGTGTGTCCAAACTTTTGACTGGTACTGTATAAATACACGACTAACAATGATCCAATGGTATAACACTGACAATAGCCACTCTGCATTATGACTATTTATTACTTTTGATAGGCTACTTTTACTAAGATTTGTAGCAAATACTTCTGATATTATTATAAAATCTGGAATGCAGGACTTTTACTTGCACTTTTTAAACTGTGATATCGCTTCTTTTGCTCAAGTAAAACGTTTTTTTTTTACCACTGTTGTAAAGTAGAATATATATTAATATATATATATATATACAGTACCAGTGAAAAGTTTGGACACACCTTCTCATTCAACTACTTTGAAGAATCTAAAATATAAAACATATTCTGGTTTGTTGAGCATTTGTTTGTTTACCACATAATTCCATATGTGTTCCTTCATAGTTTGGATGTCTTCAATATTAATCTACAATGTAGAAAAAAAAATAATAATAGTAAAGAAAAACCATCTAAACTTTTGACTGGTACTATATTGTTTACAAAAATATTAATCTCCAATCACATTATCACACATCTTGTCTTGTGTCTGTCAAAAAACTCAAATATATTAAATGTGATTCTAGATTGTAAAAAAAATAAATAAAGATCCAAACAAGGACAAGAATGATTATGGTGAGCACAACAGGGGAAGAGAAACCAAACAGGGAGGCCCTGGTCCAAAAGGGGCGTGGTCTCCTGAGAGAAACCAGGAAGTTATTCTGACGCATTTCCTTAAACATCACTCTACATCTAACAGACAGCGTTGTGTGTGTTTGTGTTCATGTACCTCGTTGACTGTGGTCCTTCCAATGCATTAACAAACAAAAACACCCTGTAAGTGAACTGCAAATACACTACAGTGAGCCGTGCGTCCGCAGCGAGGGTGGTTTCGGTTTCGTGACGTCATGTTTTCTTCTCAAAACAACGCTCGGCTCAAGTAGTTTAAGTCAATAAATGTCATGAAATAACAGCGTTAAGGTTATAAAAACAACAATGAAACAAGTAAATGTTTACTCACACAACTGGCGAGGGAACCAAGTGCCAAACAAGCACCCATGTTGGTTTAGTTTTATCAACAAGTCGGACGAGGAGGAGGGAGTGTCGTGAAATCTTCAAAAGTTGAGGAATATAAAACAAAATGGCGACGTCAAGCGAATGTTAAAGGGTAGGAGGACATCCGGTTGCTCCTTTCAAAATAAAAGCTGCATGTCTTTGTGCGCTCATTAGGGGGGTTTGTTGTATTATTTCTGTTTGATTATGTATGGGTTGTGATGATACATTAACACATGAACCACAAAGAGTCCGTGGAGTTTTGTGAAATTATGGTAATCCTGTAGTCTATGCACGGTTTAATATTACGTTCAGAGTTTTATTTTTAAGGCACATACACTGTACTTGTACTTCCGAAAAATACTTCTGTGTACTTTACTTAAGGCATTGCAACAATTGTACCAGCTCTCTCAACACCCCAAAGGTTGACCAACTGGATGTCAATACACAAAGGACAGAGTGGTATCATTTACTACCTAAAACTCTTAAAATACACTGTTATCTACTATCCAAAATGCCCAATGCCAAATTAATTATATTTATATTAAAACCACATCATTCATCAAACTAGCTGAATATGTCTGTCATACAGTACCAGTCAAAAGTTTGGACACACCTTCTCATTCAATGGTTTTTCTTTATTTTAATTTTTTTCTACATTGTAGATTAATATTGAAGACATCCAAACTATGAAGGAACACATATGGAATTATGTGGTAAACAAACAAATGCTCAACTAACCAGAATATGTTTTATATTTTAGATTCTTCAAAGTAGCTGAATGAGAAGGTGTGTCCAAACGTTTGACTGGTACTGTATACTGAAAGTAAGCAAAAGCAATTCATTTTCAATCATCCATGTTTTGTGGTTTTATTTATTGCCAACAAAGTTTCTTTGCTTTGGATGAAAAACTATTTGTCCTACATTGCATGGCATGAGCCAATTATCTGTGGTAAGGAATGTTCATTTTATAATATTGCCATTTATTTTATTAACTGTATTAGAAATTATATTGTTAATGTTATATCTCCATACTATAATGCTTGCTTAGTAAAAAAAAAAGTGTTCCTGCAGCTTAAAGCTAATGACATAATTAGAAATCAGAATGACAGCGTTAGGTTGACAATAAAGGTACAATATTTTCTATAAAGGAGTTGCTGTTCTTAACTTAACTTTGATTCAATTCTATTTTATGATTGCATAAACTCCTTTTGTTTTGTATATATTTGTTGTGTTTCTTTTTAACTATGGGAGAAGATTTGTACGTGTGCACATTTTTAATGTACACTATGTAGAGAAAGTGAAGTAAACTTATTTTAGGAGTAGCATACACATATCGAAACTATAAACAATAATACCCTAAAGTAATACTTATGATACATAAGAAATAATTTTATTTTTCATACTAAAGGGAAATCATAGGGAGAAGCACAAGCCCATGAACAAGAAGGCCATTGCAAAGTCACTGTACTTATATTGCCCTATAGAAACAAATAGGATTAATACTGATTGACTTTCACCAGTAGTAGCAAACAGCTGGTAAACAAGAGTGACACTAAAAGTCAGACGTGAGTTTCAAGCAACAGGGGGGCAAACCTCCATCTGCTGGTGTCTGACCTTCAGAGATACAGTGAAGGTGTTCACCCGTGAATAATCACTACAATCAGCTACTCCATGCCTTATTTTTCCTCACATCTTAAGAGTGGCAGCCTTGTAATATATAAAAAAAACTGCATCATGGTTCACATGAATGCACTTGTTAATGAGCAGTCTAATGAATTTGATGTTAATCAGATAACAGCTTCATTAAAAACAACATTCCTCAAGGGACGGATTAAAGTCACCCCTTGTTTATCTTTTATAGTTCTGTAATAACCCAAGGACCTGATGTGTCTGATTATGAGGCTGACTACTGCTATGTCATGTGATCCCTTTTACTGTCCTGTGACCTGTAGGTGGCAGGGAGTCCTTTGTGATGTGTTTTATAGGTGTATCGGATTAATGATATACCTTTTATTGTTCACCTCATATGAGACAAAACAAGATATTGAGGTTGTAAAAAAACAAAAACCTGCTGACTGAAACCAGTACAGCCTTTGGTGAAAACACAGTTGACATTGCTTTAACTGAACCACTGCCTTTCTGTTTCTATTAAAGGTGGTAGTATACAAGTGCCTTAGTAACAGTATCCCTATAATAAGAATGTGATAAGGAGAGATGCAATAAACTATCCATAGGCCTATCATTTAGGACTGAGGAGAAATTACTGAGTGGTTGGATTCTATCAAAAGACAAAAGGCGAAACCATTTCTTAATGTTTGAATGTTTGGATACGGTGCACCCCTTACTAAAAAGACAATGGTACAAACCTTAGAGCAGCAGTGGCAAGACAAAACATGGACAAGACAGCTAGAGTCCCACAGGAAACTGCACTACTGTGACTTCAAAATAAAACAAAATATTTGCAAATGTAGCCTTTATCAATAGATACAAAATCATCCCATGCACCATCTACTACTACTACAACCACAACGTATACAGACTACTGCGAATGATAATGAACTTAATAGTATGAATACAACATAATTAGTGAAGCACTACCATTCAATTGGCTACAATAAATATATCCCATCTTTTTTGAGTAAATGAACTAGTCAACCCCCCAAAAAGGTAAACTAGTGTTCTTGCAGCAACTGTATTATGGGGAATGATGTTTTCAACAGAAAAAAAAACAGACTTAATGTCCTGTATTGCTTTAAATTGTGATGCTATTAACGTAACACAGGGAGAGCTTCGGATCGGACGGAAAAGCCACCAATAAAATAATCTAAACTTTTAGGCCTATAGAGAGAAACAATAAAAGCTACTATATTGAACATTACCAAGTTAATTTAAATCAACATATAATACATAGGTCTGTAGGTCCAAGCAATATTGCCATCACAGATCACCTATATTAGACTCTTCTTCAAATTACAATTTATTTATATTTTATTTCTGTGATAACCAGATACCATTAGGTTTTTTTGTGTGTGTGCAAAGTTTAATTTAAATACATAATTAAAGTAAACTTTTAGGCATATAGAGAAGGAAACAATATAGGCTACTACTTTGAGCATTACCAAGATAATTTAAATCAATATATAATACATAGTACTGTAGGTCCAAGCAATATTGCCATCACAGATAACCTATATTAAACTCTTCTTTAATTTTAATTAATTCATTTTGTATTCATGTGAATATCCTGACACCATTAGATACAATATAGGCTACTACTTTGAGCATTTAATTTTCAATATATAACACATTTTAGGTCCAACTAATATTGCCATCACAGATCACCTATATTAGACTCTTCTTCAAATGACAATTTATTCATATTTTATTTCTGTGATAACCAGTGTTCAAAGTTTAATTTAAAGACACAATTAAAGTAAACTTTTAGGCATATAGAGAAGGAAACAATATTTTGCCAAGTTAATTTAAATCAACATATAACGCATTGGTCTGTAGGTCCAAGCAATATTGCCATCACAGATAACCTATATTAAACTCTTCTTTAATTTTAAAATTCATTTTGTTTATGTGGACACCATTTTTTTTTTTTGGTGTTTAAAGTTTCATTTAAATACATAATTAAAGTAAACTTTTAGGCATATAGAGAAGGATACAATATAGGCTACTACTTTGAGCATTACCAAGCTAATTTAAATCAACATATAACACATAGGTCTGTAGGTCCAACTAATATTGCCATCACAGATCACCTATACTAGACTCTTCTTCAAATGACAATTTATTCATATTTTATTTCTGTGATAACCAGACAGTTTTTTCTTTTGTGTGTGTGTGTTCAAAGTTTCATTTAAAGACACAATTAAAGTATTTCTACCCCTCTCCTCTCAACTATTCTGCTTTTACTTTGTAGGCCAAAATCCTCTTCTCTTCCTGCGTCCTTCGGTCTACGTGTGCGCACCTTGACGCTCCTCCAATTAAAGTATTTCTACCCCTCTCCTCTCAACTATTCTGCTTTTACGCCAAAATCCTCTTCTCTCCTGCTGCTGCTGCTGCTGCTGCTGGGGATGAGCGCACGGTGCTCTGCTGTCGGTGCTCTGCTGTCGTCCACCATGCCGCGGGTCGAGCGGTGTCGGCGCTGATGAAGCAGTGTGATGTGTCGCACCGGACGGACACCCTGACACTCCGCGCTTGCTCTTCTTCGTCCCTGCAGAGGATGGTGGCCGGCGGCTAGTTGCAACTTGGGTCTGCGCGGTTTTGATCCTCGGGGAAGCGCACTGGTGCAAATCAGCTGGTGAGTGTCCGTCGCTGCGCACATTATACACCTGCTCCACAGGTAGGTCACCAGACCGTGCGCCATCCTATCCATGCATCTCCAAAGCAGGCAGGGGCAAATAACTGATGGTAAATAAACTGATGGTGACATGCAGGGAGAAATCAATGAGGCTGGAGCTATTATTTGCTCTGAAACTTGACAAATCAAACTAAACAACACGAGCTGGAACAACAAATCCTCATGTGCGCAATTTATAATACGCACACCAGTCATCCAAATGTTAAAAACAGGCCGGCAGTAGGCTCCAGTACACTTAACAGCAGCTTACCTGTTACACCTCCATGAGGACTCACAGCATCGTGTGTATCAGCTGTTTAAATGAAAACATGCCACTGGCTCCAAACAGAGAGCTGTATGGCAGCTGGATTATCTGCTTAAGTGCGTGAACCGTGACCTTCAGATGATGATCATGATATAGGGAACAATGGAGTGAAACCTTGGTGAGGATGCACCAGTCTAAAACTGACATTTCAGAATTTAAATGTTAAAATGACCAAGAATAATGTGTAAAAAAACAGCAGATTTTTATTTATTTATTTGTTTATTATTTCACTCAGACCCATATGACTTAAGAAGTTTAAAAGTTGGGTCAGTCACTATCAGTTTTTGAAAACATTGTTTACCACTCATGAAAATGAAAAACTGAAATCTGCAATGTGGAAATAAAAATAAAAAATAATAAAAAAATATAATATAAATATATATATATATATATATATATATATATATATATATATATATATATAAATATATGATGTAATGTCATTATTGGCAAAACTCTTAAAGCTGCTCTCAAGGAAACTGTCCCTGAAACTATGTGTACTGTGTGTGTGTGTGTGTGTGTGTGTGTGTGTGTGTGTGTGTGTGTGTGTGTGTGTGTGTGTGTGTGTGTGTGTTAACCTTTCATGGCCGTTATCCTTAAGAGAACATCTACTACCATTCAGACGAGTCACAGGTCTATGTGTGTGAAGGCCAGTGAACAAGCTTCAGTCTTCATGCTTTGGTGAAAAATAATTTAAATCACATCTAGGGCCTCTGACTTTGTGTAGCGATTGAATGATCTCTTCAGTGAATCATCAATATGATACACTATGTCAAGTAAGGGAGATGTAGTCTGGATCTGCATGCGTACCAGCAGATTCTCCCTGCTTTTAATAGTCACTTAAGCTCCATGGCACCTTTTTTTTAATTTATCATTTCACCCTGTGTTAATTACCTGCATATTCACAAGGTCTTTTTGGTCTTGGTTCAAGGCTGGCTGAATTTAGTGTTTTCAGCCAGTCTGGCTCTCACTGCTCCTGCTTACCTCAATTATTCCTTCTTTATTCCAAAAAAGTCCAACTCGGATCATAAAATCACTTCCTGTGGTGTTTTTTCCCCCCAAGGAACTACCTACCAGCATAATGTAAAAACAGTAAATCAAAATTTTAATGAACTGGTGGTTCAATCACATTGTTTTTATACATCAATTAGATAAACAGTACCAATATTTAATGTGATTAAAATGTATTTAAAGCTGAATTAAATGTTAGTTTTTTAGGTCACATGATGGCAGCGTATGAGCTGTCAACACAGCTACGACATATTATGACCTCATACATTTTTTATGGCATACATGTTTGCAAACAGTCGCTTATTTACACATCCATGACACACAGAGCAACAATAGCATTCAGTTGTAGTTGTGTCACCTGAATAACAATAGTCAAATATTAACTAAGTCCTGTTTTGTCTCCATTAAGGATTCATATTTTTCCAAACAATGAGATATTTTGTGTCCTGGGAGCACAAACATACTATCGAGGGACTCTGGGAAAGTGACTTTTTCTAAGGTATAACTAGAGCTACACACATTGGGCGTATATCAAGCAACCCTAAATGCAACAAGTAGAAATGTGCATAACGCTATGGGTTCCCAACCTCACCGGTGTTATTGATGTTATATATAATTATTAGGCAAGAGAACAGCGTTTTATGACAGTCATTATTGGAAGGAGCTGTGCCAAAAAAGTCTGTTTGTTTATGGTGGATTGCAATTCACTAGTTGAACCTTGTCCACAGCTTATCGCCACTAGTGATACCTTTATTTTGTATGTACCAGCCATTTTGATTAGTGCCTATTATATATATATATATATTTTAAAAAATCCCATTATTATCTTTATCTGGAAACAGGAAATAGTTTGGATTTGTAAGTGGGATCACTGGGAAAAACCCAAGTCTCCACCAATCTTATAAAAATATGTGTCTCTTTAGCAGCTAAATTATCACTCTGACCTGCTGTTTGGTGCTTAATATGTAGCGTTATCTAGGTTTTTTCTTTCTCAAAAAACACTTCCTGCTGCAGCTGCAAAATAGCCTAATGAAAGCAGTGAGAGTAAACCAAAACAATAAGCTAAAAGAGGCTAAAAGCATCTTAGAGCTAAAAGGCACAGTGAAGTTGGGTGGGTTTGTCACTGATAGCGTCACCTTTCACATTACCCATCATACCTTGATCCATATTTAACAAAAAAGCAAATAACAAAAACCGATTAGTGCAGCTTTAAGTTGATCGACAATATAATACAAATGAATATAAGAATTTTAGATACAGAGTGAACCAAAGTGCTCCAATATAGAGGCTAAAGATCTTTCAAACGTGCCTGTGTAGCTGTATTGCTGTTGCAGGTGTAGTAGTATTGTAGACAGGAGGTAATACACTCATTCCTAGTCATATTTAAACTCCCATAGTTAATATTTAGTCATGGGAAGTGAAGGTACTTGCTGCTCACACCTTCGTTTCTGGCAGCCCGCTCTGTTCTGTCACCTCTGGGTGAATCATCCCACTTCCTATCATCTGTTCTCTTTCCGCATCGCGCTCCTTCTTGGAAATCAGGCTTCGTGTCGCCGTATGTTAACACATACAGGCGACGGCAGACAGATGATGACATCACAGTGGGCTCTCACCTCCCACCCGTTCTGATTCTGAAGTCCCAGAGGTGCCAGCCTTTATCACTAACCTCCTGAACAGCCCTTACTTTATCTTTCACAAGGAACAAAGGCTGCCAGTGCAATCAGTAAACAGGTAACTGCCTTACCTATAAAATCTCTTTAATCTCCCGTGGCATCGGCGCGACTGAGCTGCTTATCTTCATCCCCTGCCTAAAACTTTCCCTCAGGAAAGAGCCAAGACGGACAAATAAACAGATCTGTTTTTGCACTTTGTGTTTGTCACCACAAATAGCCACTGTACTCATTATGCAAAGGTTAGCTGTAGCGTGCTAACCGTTTATTTTTTGCGCCAAACCTCAGTTCTTTAGGTTATTTGAATACAGTTCTCTTTCCTGTTTTTCTCTCTCATACAGTTTTGGGACGAGCACACTTTTTTTTCTCTCTCTCGCCTAAGTAAATGTATTTTCACACATCCAAATAACTTTTCGAGGTGCTGGATTAAAAATAGAAATGAAGGCAAAAGTCAGAGAGAAGATCTGCACACTGTACTGAAACATGGTAGTTAAGTACATTTTAAAGAGCAACAGAGCAAAAAAATAAAATTGTGACAATCAACCTAACCAGAGCTATGTAAGCACAACTAAAAATGGTGATGTCATCATTGCAGGTCAGAGCCAGAACAATAGCCACGGAAAATGGGGACATGTCTGGATAAGATGGAGGCTGTTTGAAGGGTTGTTGCAAGTCAAATTAACAGAAACAACCTCTTCCATATTTCTGCTCCCAGTATCTGTTCCTCCACCTTCCCTGTAGGATATGGAATACATCACTGCTGATTGGTTGGAGCAAATAATAACCCCTCCAAAACATAAAACAACTGACATGGAAAATCAACAATGTATAAATGGAAATTAATTCAGATTATTAGGCCCAAAGTTTGTATTTTGTTTCAGTGGAGTTCTTCTACAGCTGCTTTTGTTCGGACAATATTTAATATTTAGTATTAAATTATTTACAATATTTAGTTTGTTTGATGTAAAAAGGAAAAAACATGTTTATAACTCCAAAAGAAAGTTATTAAAAACTGTGCCATTTTGGTATCAGCCCCAAACCAGCCCTCCTCTTTTCCTGCTGCAGACTTGTAGAGTATTTAAGATGAAAAGTGGAAGAGGACTTTTTTTTTTTTTTTTTTTACATCCACTGTCTGCCATAAAATTGCTTTTGAAGAGAAAGAAAAGTGTTCTTCAAGTTTGAAACGTGTCACTTTGCATCGCAGCAAGATAAATGACAGCCAAGAGTAGCCTGTCACTTATAATTTCACCACCCAGTGGCAAATTGAATTCCCATTGATTGTGGGCCTCTCCACTCTGATGATGGAAACAGTGATTTGCCGGGCTAAATTCCAGTCATTCATTATTACTATGTATCGACCAGTGACCTATAAGAGTTTAGTCCGAGCCGGTGCCTCTGCACAGCCCATTGCCCTTTCACTGTGACCACTGGCTGGCTGCCATTTGGCCGAGGCTACTTTTATCTTTCCGCCATTAAACCACGTCAGTCAATTCGTACCTCCACCTGTGTCTGGAGGACATAAACGACAGCTGCTAGGTTTTTGCAGAGATGTAGAGGACGGAGGATGATAATAAGAATAAAGGGGACTAGTTCCTACGAAAGCTGTGTTAGACTGTTCTGACCTCAACCTCTCCGTGCCCATTTTTTCCCAGCAGCCCCAGCCCGGTGAGAGGCAAAGGGTTGGCGGTATAACTCAATAGACTTCCCCCCAAAGCATGCCTCCGCCCGGCTCGATGGGAAAGGACTGTAGTTCGTCAATGTCATCTCTCCTGCCGCCAGCCTCTCCAATACTGATTAGATGGGAAAGGAACAGTAGGTGAGAAGGGATGGAGACAAAGGGCTTTATTGTAATTACCGGGGCATCCATTCATTCCACAGATCCGTGACCTTTTCAGCACATCAGACCGCACAATAGAATCAGCTGCTTTGTTTTTGCCCCCTTCCTAATTACCACGCGGAATTCCATCTGCCCTAGAAAGAGGCATGGCATCTAAAACCGGTTTTGTCAGACATCATCCGTCTGAAGAGATCGTTCTGTTGACTGAAAAATGGAGAGGCTGTAAGAGGGTCAGAGGTGCAATTGCTATTTTGAAATTAGTTTTAATGGGAACGATCAAACGTGGCTCTCCACAGCTGCACCTGGAAGCTTTGCTGCACATTTGCATCTTTAAATGGGAAATATTAACATTTCCTTTCTCACCAGCCAGAAATAAAAAAAATAATCAAGTCAGATTGACTGTAGCTTTGTCCGGAGCCTGAGAAGAGCATGAATCTTCAACACTGGTGCTAATATACTGCGGCAGAACTTAAAGCTGCACCTATCTATATTTTTTATATCAACAATACATGAAATGCTTTTGTGTAAAAGAGAATTATCACCCAGTTTTAGTTTCTCTTTTCAGTCTCTTTTTAGCTCATTGTTTTGTTTTTGTCTGTACTTTTGTACAAGTGAAGCATTTAACAGCTAAAAAGACAGATATTTTGTTTCAATATTGATGCAACTTTTTAAGGTGCACTTCTAGTCCATTCTGCATGATAGATATACCGTTACAGATGAAACAAACAGTAAAAATGTATTAGTTGATAGACTCAAAAGAAAAATGTATCATTTAGAACATTTCATAATCAAATTTGACACATATTCAACGGTTCCAAGCAGTTTTGAGGATTTGCTACTTTTCTTTGTCTTATGTGGTAACAACTGAATATCTTACTTCTTGAATTTTCGGTTTGACATAAGAAGTGATCTGTTTTTGGAAATGCGACAGTTCAGTTGATTAACAAAGAAAATAATCTACAGATTAATCCAAAACGTCAATTATTGTTGAGGTATGATGAATTTAGATACTGACAGAAGAAGCAGGTGGCTCTGTTTGACCTGTCTGGTCTGGGAACACCTTAGAAATTCCAGGAGGATCTATAGGAAGGGTTTGGTGGATTGATGTTAGTCCTTCCCTGTTATGTATGGACATAAATGTTGGGAAATGGCAGGATGGAAAGATGAGTGGAAAGCTCCTCTTTTATCCCTGTAGCTGAGTGCAGCTTCAATCTCAAACACCAACACAACACACAAAAGAGCTTGACACTTGTGCTGATGCAGGGTGACAGTGTTTGTGCTGCCTTTATAACATTTTTATTGTCCGTGTGAGCGTGTCTCAGCCGATGTCTCAGCCGATGTCTCACTTGCCAGGGTTGTTTATCAGAGAGTGCTACAGGCCCATGGGTGGCAGCCAGCGTGCAGGAGCAGCACGTGCAGCCGCAGCCACCCGGGCCCAGCGACGCCACGATGGTCTAGTTCGGAGAGCGCCCGGGGTCGGGCACGGCCTCGGTTACACTCTTCCAAACAACAGGCTTTGCGCTGAAATATTGATGTGACGGCAGCACACACTGTCCTCCCGGTGTCACACATATCGGACATGTGTAGACTTATTATCCCGGCCTCACTGCAGCTACCAGAGTGCATCAGATGTTTGGATGCTGGAACTTGATACTATTAGTTTTGGATTGACTATGTTCCGAAACAAGTAGCCGATAGAGAGAAGACTATTTGTCGAGATTAAAGATTATTTTAGAATCTCTGCCTGCAGTTTCTGAAATGGATTTTCTCGATTTTAAATCAGCAATGGGGTCATGATTTTCAAATTTAAATCATTCAATTATAGAAATAAAATAGTGTATGGGACTATCATGTTGTCTTGAGAAATATATATTCCCTTGTTCTTGATGGCAACTGGCGGTAACACGCCGGTAAAACGTGCCTGTCACATTTGATTTACCACTTTGCCGTTGTCGTTTGCTGATTCATACTCAAGCAGGTGTTCAGTGAGGCACTCCAAGTGGTTTCACCTGGGAGATGCGTACAAACAGCGATGCATTGCAAAACACACTTCATTCAAACTCAACAGAAACAGTGAGAATGTTAGTCTTTCCACCGTTACAACAATTTGGTTTAGTTAGATGTGAAAATATACAGTTCAGAACTTTAGCTTCATAGTTCGGACCAAGGTCTTTTATTTAATTAAAGTAATGTCCGATCTAATAAAGTTCAATTTCATGTCAGTATCTAAAACTGTTTCATATGTATCATATGGGCACCAGCTTCAAAAAAGTAATATGTTTCTCCCAGAAATCATAGGATACCAAAACTCTCCTGCTTGTAGTACTACGACTCCTACTAACGATCTGTGGTTAAAAATGTGCAATCAATGTAAGTTAACAGCGTCCACATAGGTAACTGATGGATTAATTAAATATATAGTTATAGTTATACATTTTATAACTGTGTTTCATCTCACTAATAAATCATCCTTTGCAAAAATTAAAGCTACAGTCTGAATGATTGATAGTTGGCATTACTCTGGTATTAAAAGAGTGCTCCAGTGATTTAGTTAATGCACTCCCGCAAAGTTGGAGAACTCTCAAGAAAACGATTAAAAAATAATGTTCAAACTTGATGCAGCAGAGGTGTCCTGGCTTTTAGTTCCTGGTATGGGTCAAGTGCCAGCAATGCCTGATCCTACACTTCCCATAATGCAGCTGAATAGTGTCATTCCTGCTTGTTAAACAGCCATGCTGACATCAGTGGGGTTGTTTTTCTCTACCCCGTTCTAAGCCAAAGCACTTTCATTAACCAAACAGGTGAAGATTGAAGTCAGAGGCCAAAATCTGTGCTCGTTTTTACTTATTCTTTTTAGACTGACAGTATACATACTTCAATGGCAACACCGGTGTCACGTGTGCAGCCGCCACTAGGCAAAAAAAAAAAAGCTCGTTCACGATGTGATTTTTCTCACGTCCGACCTTTCCAATGGAGTAAATTGGAGGACCATTTGTAGGCTCAGAATCTGATGATAATCGGTTGAATCAGAACATTAGGGGGAAAAGTCGTACGCGCCCCCCCAAAAAAAACAGTCTGTTCTCGCTCGACATGTTCTGTTCTTCAGATCATCCCAGAGGCCCCTTTGCCAGCGCTGCCTGCCAGCCATTCGTTACAGCTCTCTGTCAAGTGTGCTAATTGCTGTAAATAGCTGGGTGCTCTGTTGTTGTGATTGACCCCTTATGAAACGCACTCAATCTGTCTCATATTTGGCATCGTGGAGGGCTCTTTGTCGGCCTCATTTCATATAATGGCTTGTTGTTATTGCACATTAAACACAGTTAATTACAAAGAGGGCGGATTGCTTTTAGCCGCTATTTGAAGGATTGCAACAGGGGGGTCCTGTTGGTACCTGTGTACCTGTAAACAGTGTAGCTCAATGGTATCAATGACTGCTTGTGACTTCCTTTTTAGTTTTCTGGGTTGTTTTCCGAAATTGGTGAAGACTGGCATTGTAATTGAACTTCAAAACCAGATTGACACTGAGTGATAATAATTCTAACATTACTTTCAAAAGTAACTTCTTGCGTTACAGAATAACCTACTGAGAAAAGTGACTCGTTAATGAAATTTGTATTCATTGTATTTTTTATTGTTTTTAGAATAAAAAAATGAATAAAAGACAAGAACTGAACCTTCTCTAAGCATGTCACGCCTGTCAGCCTTTCCAATCTAGAACAACACATACTTAGTTTACAATAAAAACAGTGGCAGATTTACTGCTTGAAATTCATAGTCATTTTTGAAACAATAAATCTTGATGTCACACAGAAGAAAACAAAAAGCAGGCTTCTCATTTCTAGCTCTTGACCATTGATTTTGTCAACTGAAATGTCAACTGTTGCTGGTAAAGTTAATAAGCTTGGGGCTAACTCCATGATTCGGCTGAAAACTCTGATTCCAGCTGACTTTTTAATGTTTCAAGCTCATTTGAAGCAAGAATCCTGTAAAACCCTGTGCTCATTTGCTTTGGCAACAAAAGGTCACTACTGTAAAGTTAGCCTGACATTCAACATTTGAAACCCGCCCCCCAGAATTCATTACATTTTTGTACAGAAGACTCTGAAAGATCCTTTATACTACCACAGGACACTTAAACATATAAATAATGATGAGCAAATATCCATCCATTGGATTCTTGGAGAAATGGCTGATATTGACTTTGAGACGTTTGCAATAAATGCACAGACCTGTAGCACAAGACTAAGCAATTTATCTACAAAGTAAGAGTATGCTCCGATGATTTTATTTTTTTTGTCTGTGATTCCTGGCTTCTGAAACATGAAAGCAGGCAGCCATAGAGAGTAAAAAGGGCTGCACAGACTGGCGGAAAAGACGGGAGGATCTGCCCAGGATGTTTGCGGAGATCTTAAGGGAGGCTGTGATCACGCTGTCTCATTAGATCAGACTCCGCTCTTTGCTTCTCTCTCTCTCTCTCTCTCTCTCTCTCTACAGCTGCTGCTGCTCAGGATAAAAGAAAAAAAGCAGCTTTTTTTGAAAAGCAACCACTGATATCAGAGTCGAGCTTCACCTTCCATCTTTTGTACACATGTATGACCTTCTGTGAACCTGTTAATGTGAATGTGTTGAGCCGAGCCTACAGCCTTCACATATTTTCTCAGTTGCTGTATTTTGCATAGAACTTGGTAGTTTTGCACTGCTTAAAAATATATTTTTGCAACATAAATGCTGCGTTTTTCATCGGTCTTTCTCTATTTAATCTATTTATGTGTAATTAGAATGCATTCCTACATACACTTCTTATTGTGTTGCTGCATTATTTTCACTGCTTATACCTTCAGTAACAAACCCCAGTTTCCCCCCAACCTCTGTTAACATCGAATCTGACGTTATCGTAACAAAAGATGAGTTGAATAAAAACAAAAAAAACAATGCAGTACAAACATAGTCTGCTTCTTTCTTGGCTCCCCTCCTCCACTTTATAGCTGGCTTTATAATGGTGCAGTTTCCATGGCAGCTAGAGCATGTTAAGCTTTAGTATAACAGTGAAAAAAGTGGGGAGAAGGACAGGGAATAATCACAGGGTATGAGGGACTAAAAATAGCCGGGGACTTAATCCCAGGCATTATTTATTCATCTAAAACGTCTCGTGTCTGCGCCGGCTGTGTAAACATAATTTCTTCTGCAGTTCCGCGTCGGGAGGGCACGACGTTTTCTGACCTAACCCCCCCCCCCCTGAGTCTTACTAACTGACTGATGTCATGACTACGGGGTGAAGGGAGCTACAGTGGCATCACAAAGACAACACACTCTGGATGGATTTATAGGGGCTGGATTTGCCGTGGTGAGCTTGTCTGGAGAGGGAAACCAGTCCTGGATTATTGCAATCAATCCAATACTCCTCCTAGTTCCTTATTATTAAATGAAGCATTGGAACAAGACTGCATAATAGAGAGGGAAATGAGCACTATTGCTTATTCACTGAAAAACATCCACACTGACAATTTGTAATTGAACATCTCCCCTAAATGAAAATCCAATCGTGTTTTAATGTAACGTAATTGCCAGTTAATTTGTTATATGCAGTGATTTGTAATGTGGAGACTGTGGTGAAGCTGCAGTGTGTGCAGTGACCGTCACACGGCGACTGTTACACTGATGAGAAGCAGAATAGAGGTCAGCGGCAGGCAGGGCCAGGCTGCTTGGCTGCGACAACTGATGTATGTCATTGTCTCTTGTTTGGAGAGAAGGAAGCTTTGACTGATACGGCTTTTTAAAGGCCAGCACCAGTGCTAAGAGATGTGCCTTCTCGGTCGACTAAATGGATGTTTTTGGTCTTAGTGGACTCAGATTTCTTTAGTTGATTGGTCGTATTCTATGCTTTTTCATGCTAAATAACCTATTTCCCAAAAAACTATGAGAACACCTCTGGTAAACACACGATTTAAAGTGGTGATATTTTTTGAATCTTTGTGAAGAAACGCAGTCTCTAACTAATCGCTTATTCGACAAAATCGTAGCAGTGCTAGAGGGCTAAGAATGTCTTTTGTTGAGGACAACCCTCAGAAGCTTCCAATAGCTTATATTTTGTGCAATTTTTTTTTAAGAACTAACCATTTATGACCATTTAAAATACACGTAATTCAGAGTACTATTTCATTTAAATAGCCTCTGAATGACACAGATCCTATGACACTAAAACCTACAGATCTGTCATTTCTGAATCAGTTTCTAATGATTTGGAAGGGTAAGCTTACTGATGTATTATTTCATGTCGTAGAACAAAACGTTAACATCTCTTAAGGTTGTGTTGACCACAGACCTTTTCTCAGGCATCTAACCAAAGACCCAATCAGAAAACACATTGACTTTGAGAGGAGGCAACACGAAGCGCAAAAATGCTAACACAGGTCTGGATTTAAGGACTCACTCTTGGACCACTCTACATAGATTGAATGTCAGTTTCAACACTGTGAAATGTCCCACTCATCTTGCTCACATGATGATTCTTGAATTTTTTCTTTATGTTGTGTAAGAGCACGTTCATCTCTCAAATGAATAATGACCTTACACGCAACACAATTTATCTATTAATTAAATAATAATAAAATATGCAAAGTAAGGTATTTTTCACGGCCTATTACATATTTTTTAAGTAGCTCTAGTCAGTGATGTTCACACTCTTTAATTATCAGTCTATATGCACACCTTACACACAGATACCAATACAATAGGTTTCACTCATGTCACAATCTAATGCATTTTAAATCCAGCAAAAATAAGGAATGCCTTCATATTTAAGTAATAACAGTGGTTTTCTTTATAAAAATGTAATGTTTGAGAATCAGTATAGGAGTTTTCCGAACCCGTTAAGAGAGAGTGGTTTTCTCAGCGCTGAGTCCTGGTTTATTGCTAAACAACTCCGTGTCTGCAATCACTCAAGGAGACGAGAATGCAGAGAACATGCCACATTTATTCTGACATAACCACTGACTGTAATGGACATGACATTTTCAAACGACTTTGTTTATGCCGTTTTTTTTGCCGAGCAGGTGGATCCTTAAAAGCTTTTTTTATGCAACTGAACCATCAAATTGTCAAAAATGACCTTTTTACTAAATTATAATTTTTGTTAGAGTATCTGATTGTTGAATATCTTTTTTTCAAGCTTATAACCAGAGAGCTGACCAGTATTTTCAAAATACTAATATTTTTTTTATTTGCAATTTAGCAAAACCAGTTGTTGCACATAATAACAAAATGTTAAAGCTCCTCTGATCAATAATTTTATGTTAATAATAGATCAAATGACTGTATATGTGTATTGTGAAAGAGGTCGCTTATAAGAATGATTATACTCGGCTGCAGTTTCTTTCAGCTTAACCGAGTATTCAGACAGTAAAATATAATTTGAGAACTATTTTTGCTAAAAGATAAACCAAAGAATTGGAGCTAAAATGTACGTATTGTATTGGCATCAGTGTTGCAAATTCTGAATTCTGAACACCCTGGCTACACTATACTTTTACACATTCCACTCACTTTGGTCTTTCAGAAACAATCGAGAATAACTGGGGATGTAAGCGCATAGATGCTTCTCCACATACCTTGCTTCTCCACATACCTTGCTGTGGTGGCAAAAGTTTGGTGGAATGACTACCAGAATACTTCTAAAAGTTGACACTTTAGTGTATTAAGAGCTTCTTGGGGCATTAGTTGTATACTGAATTGAAGTGTGGATCCTGCCTGTTTCTGAAAGGTCTCCAGAAACAGCATTTGTTGACACCAAGGGAATGTTTGTAGCCTTACTTCGTTTCTTAAATAGCGATCGGTTTTGACATTTTCTACACACAACATAAAAGGCAGGTTATCGAGCTCTCAGCATCTCTTTCTGTTCGTAGCGCTGTCCGTGGTGCTGAAAGCTTCCATTCTCTGTGTGAGAACTTGTATGTTGAGACAGAATTTCTTTCTTGAAGTCCTTGGACTTGTATTTCCATTTAAACAAGCAGGCACTCCATCTCAAAGAGTCAGCAAGGCCTCCTCTGAATGGAGCCGATCTCAGCACCGCCGAGAGCACTGTGAGGTTGGATCTGAGACGACAGCATGAGCTGTTGTGTTCGAACCCTTCATCATTGTATGTTATGGGCAGTCCGAGGTCTATAGAACACATAGAAGAAGACATGACAGGACAATTTTAGCTGCATGATTATTTACTCACAGCGTCCCTGCGATATAGAGGATATTTCAGCTACATGCTGTATAATTTGTTGCTAAATTATAGATGTCACTGTGTTTAGAAATAGCCCAGATAGCAATTTGCAAGATTAATGAGTTCTTGTTTTAAAGAAGAGCTGTGACGTATTCGCAATTTGAATGAAGAGGAGATTTTATTTTTTCTTCTACTCAGCATCCTTGCACACGCTCTGTGAACAACCCTTGACGTCTGACAGTTCTTCAGTGAAAAGGCTTTCATAACTCTACCTTGTTGCGTAACATACCTGCGGCTTGTTCCTGTGTCTGACGGAGCCGGCGCGGACATCTTAGTATCTAGGTCAATTTTCTTGACAAGCTAATCCTATCTAAACTGCTGTTGGATTATCAGATAAAATAAACCTGTTCAGATGATGGGTCACTGCCTGTTCAATGTTTAATCCAGAGGCTTAAGGAAAGTTACCAAACAGATGTTCTAATTAAGGCTGGTGGAGGCTATTAATGAAACTGATAGTTCCACTGCTGAAAGCGTTTTCTTTGTACTTGTGTTTATTTGTTCATTAACCCATGAAAAAACAAAATCTCTAAGCTACATTTAAATCATCATTGGATGCTAAAACAAAGCCAACAGAAACAGCTTCTTAAGGTGGACTGAGGCATCTTTCACTCTAGGTTGTAGAGACTAAAACGGCTGAGAAACATCCTCTTACATCAGCTCTTACATCAGCTGTCATGTCAGCTGTGGGTGAATGTGGCTATTAGCAGGTAGGGTAAAAATAGCCTTGACATTACAGCAAGTCAATATGAGCCAAAGTCTAGTTTTAATTAACCAGATTAAAAGATAATCACAGCTTTAAGGGGATTTTTAGGGGAGTTATTTATCTTGCGAAGGCTGTCCGTTAGATTGAAGCAACAAGGAGAGACGAGCTGTGCCAAGTGTCCCTCCGGCTGCTTGGCCCTGATTAGACTCCTGTTGTCAAACTTTCAGTTTAACTGTGGCCCCCGCTCCAGGACAAAGAGCAGCTTTGACAAGTGGGGCCGGAGAAGCAAAACTGGAACAGTGTTCTGGCTTCCCGAAACGCCTACATTAAGATCCAACTGAAAGGCCAGGTTTAGTACTGCAGCTATATAATGATTAATTGGTAAGCACTTTAATTCAGGGACCTGAAATTAGAGTGGCCATGGCGATTATTGAGGACACCGAGGCCATGTCCTTGGTATTTCTATTTTGATTATTTGGGGAGTTAGGTAACATGGTGGGACAAATTCAAAATCACCAATCGAAAGTGGAAAAAAAGAAATATTCAATAGCTGCTTTACAGTAACGTTAACATGTCACTGAAGTCTGGAGAACCGCCATTGATCCCAACGTTGCTTATGATTACATGAATAGCGTTCAAATTAATTCAACTAATTTCCTTGTTAGTTCCAAATATGTTTAAAACTGGATTTTTTCCCATACAGTACATTTAAATGTTTCTGCTGTGATGCCGACAAAATCAGTCATTTAATATAGGCTATTTGAAAAGTTAACTGAGGAAATAAAATACATCAAAATAATTACATATTTCTAAATATATATGAAGCTATATACAATTTCTGGTCATAAGATTCTAGAGGATGCTTTGGAAGACTCACGACCTCAGTATTTAAATCCTGGCTGTGACCTTTATTGGACTATTGTAAGGGTGTTCGACAGGTCACAGCATTAAATGTGCAATAGCTTTTTACATGAATAAGTCATTACTGCATTAATTATTAGTACCTTACTGTATGTTTATCCTGTACCGTAAAGCCAAAGGTGCTGTAGGGGGGAGGGTGGACATACTGTTTGCTTTCTGGGTGATGTGGTATCAGATTTCAAAACAAACATTATTTCTGCTGTTAAATAATGGCTATCAATCATTTAAGGTTATAGCAGGTCGCACAATTTATTTGATGATTACATGTTGAGGTTAAAAAATGCTACATTTGTAACCTTTTAGTTTAGCAAAGGCTACAGTTTGCTTGTGTTTACATTGCCTTCCCTAATCCTCCCTTTATGTTTTGAGTCTGAGGGGATTATGTGAACGTTTTAGAGGAAATATGTTCAAATACTCATGGAGTTATTTTAAAATATAGGCCACAATTCACTACTGTGGCCTCTATGAGCGCAATGTCTGCTATAATAGTGCTTGAGGCTAACAGATGTCCAACCTTTGGCCCTTTTTTTCTGGAGATCTAGATTGTGCATGTGTGTGAGTTTATAGCTGCAAGTGCCGCATTAACTCACATGTCATTCCTTTGTGGAGGGAGAGGGGTGGGAAACGGGTATTTTGCCCCGCAGAATGCTGTGGTTATTTAAAGCGAGGCAACACAACAAAAGAGGGAGACTGGGAAGAGAAAGTGAGATAGTGTGAGAATGGATTTGAGTCATGTGTTTACCTGCCAGCGGTGCTTTTTCTGTAGTGTTGCCATAGCAACAGTGGCTCGCTGTGTGTGTGTGTGTGTGTGTGTGTGTGTGTGTGTGTGTGTGTGTGTGTGTGTGTGTGTGTGTGTGTGTGTGTGTGTGTGTGTGTGTGTGTGTGTGTGTGTGTGTGTGTGTGTGTGTGTGTGTGTGTGTGTGTGTGACAAGGGATGTAATTCTGCCTGTCACCAGTGTAGCCTAGAGCCGATTCCCCAGCTGCTGGTTGCCATGAGACCAGACAGACACATCCTCCACTCCAGTGATAAATCTTTTCTCTTGACGCTCAAATTATTAAACAGATAAGGTACATTTTGTTTTCTGACATAAATGGCCACGGACGTGCTCTCACATATCAGTCATGACATTAAAATGTATTTCTAAATGATCAGGGTACACACAGGTTTGGGGGTAAATTATAGGTTAACTACATAATTTCAGCAAGCCATCCAATGGTATTGTAATTAGCCAGGTAATGCGTATTAAGCTATTATCATGAATAGCTATTACTAGCATTTAAGGTGAGAAACTGTGAATGATGTCAAGGTAACTTGATGGTACCATCACATGTTAGTTACTTGACTACAAATGGGTTTTCCCATGAACCCATGAACAGGACGAAAGCACAAAATATGTATTTAAGACTCAGAACTTAATGTAAAAAATGACTGTGTTTGGAAATAGCCCAGGTAGCAACATTTATGAACTTTTATTTCATTAAAGAGCTGTCACGTGTTCACATTTTACAAGAAGAAAAAGATTCCCCTTTGTCCTCTATTCCATGCAGCATCTTTGCATGTGCTCTGTAAACAGCCCTTGACTTCTAGCAGTAATCAAAAGGCTTTTATAACTCTACCTTGTTGGGTAACATACCTGCAGCTTGTTCTTGTGTCTGACTGAGCCTCCTTTCACATTACTACCATGATGTTTCTTTTGCTTTTAGAAACGTTCAGCATGGAATATAATTTTCTTCCGAGGATGGCAAAGACATGATCTGCTCTGCTCTGCCTCTGATGGCTTATCTTGATATTCTTAAACCAATCTTACTCCTCATGCCCGAACCTAACCAAGCCAACCAACTAAGTAAACAAGTACTAGCCAATCAGAGGCAGAGAAGGGCTAACATGCATACAAATCATGGGAAACTTTCATTTATATTGAAATATAGTTAATGTATTTTCCATCGCATGTTAGCACAGAACAATATACTGAATTTATTGGGAAATATGGGAAATAACACTGAGTTTATTACTCTACTTTACAAGCTGTAATGTGGTAACAAGCCAGGGGTTTATTTGAGTCCTTCCTGTTGCTCTTTCTTTCTGTTTTTATGGGTAGGCAAAAACCGTAACAGTGTACTCTGTCCCTTTTTTTATCACAGAGGTGTCCGGAGATGACGGAAGTAGAGCCAGTGTTGGACTTTGCCTCCTCGGGCCGCTCGGGGAGGAGAAATGCCCTTCCTGACATCCTTGGCTCACCGGCGGGCGTAAACCCCGCTGACCTGCCTCTTAAGCTGGCAGAAATGTCCCTCACAGGTAAAGTACACAATGTTCTCTTTTTCATTATTATAATAGTGAGCACAAGGCACATTTAAACTGCAATCATAGTTGAATTTGTAGTTCAAGTTCATCTGTCAATCTTGCTAGTTTCTGAGTAATTTAGTCTGCGAAAGTTTGCCAGACATCAAATTACTCCAACAGATTGGTTGTTGGGATAGATAATTCTTTATGACAAAGAAAAGATAATGGGACATACTTGGCCGCCAGGTATGGCAAAGCTTTGTGCTCCAGTAAGAAGCATTCGAGCCATATTAAGGCTCGGATCGCCACAGAATTGGCTATAACTGGCGATTCCATGCCAGAATCATCTGGCAGTCATTCGTCACGACTCCGGCATGAGCGTGGCTACCAGACCTGCCAAATTTAGACCACTGTTGGGCTGAGTATTGTTGACGGAAAGGATTGCAAGAAAATGTGCATGCTGCTAAATCACATATAATGATATTTGTCTTGCATGCTCCAAAAATGTATTAAGAACAATTCTGGCGTTGCCCACTCTTTCATCCCTTACAATCTCTAAAAAGTTTTGTATGTAAGTAGCTACTAACTAGCTCAACTTAGCATTGTTTCCCCATGATCCTTGAGTTAATTTTCACCAATAGAGCCTCACATTTTAGCAGATTTAAAAGATTTAGCAGCCTCTAGTGATGAAGCTGCAGATTGCAACAAAATGAACATCAATCCACTCATCCGTCTCCTTCAAAGCATGTCGTAGGGCTACGGTTTGCCTTCAGGTATGCAAAAATGTGAAAGGCCCTCTCTGGAGCCAGGGTTTGGTTTGTCCTCTCTGGGCTACTGTAGAATCATGGCGGAGCAACATGGCGAAGTCTGCAAGGAGGATCCACTCCTTATGTAGCTATGAAGGGCTAATTCTAAGCTACAAAAACAAAGCATTTCTTTGTTTCAGGTGATTATACACTAATGAAAGCATAGTGAGGAATATTATATTCCATTTTTGCCAAAAAGTTATCCTTAATGCTACACACTGCTCCTTTAAAGCAATTGGTGCAACCTTGGTTTTGTGGTTTTGAAACAGAAGCATCTAGTGATGTAAGAATCATGAAGTCACCGATATTGATCAACAACAGCTTTGGACCGTTTACATATTTCTTTTTTTCCCCTGAATAGTCACTGTAACTTTTTGTGTCTTTTTGTGTTTGTGCTCAGATGGTCCGGGAGGGGCCCAGTCCCCTACGGCGGAGGGGCCTCCAGCGCCACCTGAGAGCTCAGAAGGGAAGGAGGGATCGTAGGGGGCCCGTTTTATTTAACCTCCCCGGAGACCTGCAAATATATTACCTGAGAGACAGCACGAGGAACAAGTTAGAGGGCGACCTGTGGGAGAAAGAGGGATTATCTGTGCAGAGTCAGTCTGTTTGCGAAGCAGCTGAACCACGGAGGGAGAGTGAAGAACCGACTCCCCAGGGACTGGAGCCAGGCACTCAGCAGCACTATCTGAAAAGAGTCAGACGTCACTTAGTTATGAACCAGTGAGAGAATGTGTGTGTGTGTGTGTGTGTGTGTGTGTGTGTGTGTGTGTGTGTGTGTGTGTGTGTGTGTGTGTGTGTGTGTGTGTGTGTGTGTGTGTGTGTGTGTGTGTGTGTGTTTAGGTGTGTTATATACTCACCTCCAACACTACGCTGAGAATCAAAGGGACCATGACAGATTGTACACCGTACACTATTTTTGTATGATTTATTTAAAACTAAAGAGAAACAGGAACTCATTAGTCAAATTGTAATGTGTTCCATTTCCTGCTGATCTTTGTTTTGTAGTGATGTGTGTTATTAAAAATTGACAACAGTAGGAGGGACTCTGATAGCAGCCTGTAGTGGCTCCAAGCTTTTTTTAATCCAGCTGGATGCAAAAACAATTGTTGAATAAGTAAACAGTAGATTTAAGAAAATTGGGAGCTCTTTGTGTTGTTTCCTGCTTCTACACTAAATGTGTTTGGTCTACTGTATGTTTTCAAACCAGAAGCTGTTGTACAGTGTATCTACATTGTAAATGTACAGTTTGTACCCCCTCATTGAAGACTGTTTTGATCCTGCGATGACAGCGAACAGAGATTTAATCTTTCTTTTTTAAGGTTTCCATATGGTGAGAGGTGATAAGGTGGAAGAACCGTCCATAACTTGAGACATTCCTTCAGAGAATAGTGTCCCACTGCCAGAAATGAACACGCTGCTTCATTATAATACAAAGAAAAGTCAGAGATTCTCTTTTTGTTTTTTTGGCTCAAAGCTGCATTTAAAAGTCTCTTCACTTTCCAAACCTGAAACTGAAAATGTGCCTAGTGGCAGCTCACAACCCCAAAACGTGTGTTGTGTTCTTTCTCTGTGACGTACTGTTATCCACTATTTTGGGCTACTGATATTTCCTCAGTTTTAATATGAGGTATAATAAAAACATACTGCTTGAACTGTAAATGAAAGATAAAACACTTTTGTAAACATTCTGCAGACTTTGCATCTGCAGATCCAACACTTTGTCAGGAAAAGCGTTCAGTTTTTCTGCGTAAACTTCGGCAGGGCTTCTTGGGCTCCTCGCATGTGCTCCTTTATTGCAACAACGGCATATGCCCGCTGACTGGGCACAGGAGCAAGCATCACGCAACACTACCGCCACAATATGTTTCCGAGGGACCGAAAATGGCAGCACGAGAGCCCTTCTGCCTCTCTGCAAGGAAAAGAAAAAAGTCTGTTCACACTCATCAACACATAAACAGAGCTGTGAATAGGATGCAAGACGGAGCGCGAGAAGCAGCCATCCACTCACTGCTACTGTATATATATACCGTATTGTAGTATAACCTTTGTGTGTGTGCGTGTGTGTCATACATGCTGCCTGTATGATTACCAGACTTTATTCATACTGTACCCATATAGGAAAATGCTGTTTTGGAATTGTCTCTATTTTCAGATGTTTTGCCGGTGGCTGTGTCTTTTATGTGGATGTGTTTCACAAATGCAACAAGGAAAGCCGGGTGTGCTGCTGCCCAGCCTCTGTTTCTGATGCTGTACTTAGTGTTCATGGTCTACGTAACCTGTATGATCAACACTTTTTTTGGTGGGGAGGGGGCGGGGGTGTCAATGAATCAGAGGTGTATTTTGTAGTGTCCTGACCTCTAAGTGGTGCATATATTTTACTTAGCTGGATTGAATCCTATGTGTTGATTCTATCTGGTGGTGAAAATTGCCATATTAAACCCACAAGCTTTACATATACAACTGTGTGCTGGATTTTTTTAATTTCTACACAAGGCCCTCAGTCCTGGTGCTTGATCTTTACATCTTGGCATACATACGATATGTTGAATGCAATAAGGATAACTTGTAAATGATTATCACATCATTTCAAATTTTTTTTTGCCGCATAAGGGATCTGTGTGGAGGTCAGTTGGTCAGTATGCCACTTTGGTCCAGACTGAATTAGCTCAACAGCTATTGAATAGATTTCCATGGAAATGTCTACGAATATTAATGTTCCCTAAAGGATAAAGCCCACTGACACTGTGGATCCCCTGATTTTCATTAAAGTCCACCGCAGTTTAAAGTTTGTCCTATGCTTTGGGTCACTAAATACCTGCAAAGCTAATGTCCTTGACATCAACTTTGCAAGTGCTGATAAGCAAATATCATGCTAAACTAAGATGAGCATGGTAAATGTTAGCTGCTAAATGTTAGCTTGTTATGATGGTCAAATTATGCATGATAACATGCTAATATGAGCAGTTAGCTCAAAGCACAGAGCTACTACCAGACATTTTGTTTACATGGACCAGTCGCTTATGGATCAACAAATGCATTATAGCAGCTTTGACCATTAGAAACTCCTTTTGCTGTAGAGTTCTTTATGCCAAGCACTCAGCCAGTTCTACACATCAAAGTCTTTTCATAGGTGTTGGGAAGTACTGAGCTGTGTGAAGTTTGATTTATTGCCTCAAGTGATGTCTTTTGAGTCAACTCATCCATTGGGCCTGAAGACTAGAAGTTTGAAAATCCAAACAATCTGAAGGTATGGAGTAGGACGCTTATCAGACCTCTGTAGCATTCTCCTTATCTCTACTTGAGGCTAGCATCTCAAAGCTACATTAACCCGCTAATAGCATGACACATTCTTCTCTCAGTCCAAACTGTCAGCTGCAAAGTTGCATTGTGGGTAATGTAGGGGCCAGGTTTTGAAAAGGAAGTGGAATGAGTGGAATAAAAATAGACGATAACTCTGGTTCTGCTGCATTCATTTTGACATTCAAATGAAAAAATGTCCATCATGAGTCCGATAATGTTACAGGAGTGGAGTGCTAAATGATTGGTGGAATACATTAATAATATTTTAATTCTTTCTTTGAAATAGTGATGAGAATGATGGCTGCATGTCCAATGATGAAAATTAGGGTATTTTATAGTTTTTTTCATGATTATCACAATGTAGCTAATGTGGCTGTAGGTAATAGCTGGATGTGATGTATTGAGCTTTTGGAGTAAAGTATACACTTTTCAACTTATTCTTCTAAGTACTACATAGCTCTATTCCATTTGACTACACCCACCATCTCTGATGAATGGCCCTTGATATTACTTTTTTTGTGTGCATTTTTTACATCTTCTGAAGCGTAAGTAAGAGTTTATGAGGAGCACTTGAAAGGAGCACAAAGCAAGACATGGGTCCAATCCCAATCTCCAGACTCACTGACTCAGACTTTGATGCGTGTTCCCGCAAAGTCCGTGAGCGTTTAGGGCTGTCCTATTTTCAAATCGTTGAGTGTTTGAGGGCTCTCTCGCAGACATTTTGAGCCCTTTATGAACCCTTACAGTAAGTCTGCATTTACGCAGACTTTGCCTGAGGCAATTACCCACAATTCATAGCAATGTTAAACAGGGGGTTACCAGTGGAAGCGTGGAGACATATTTAGCTTACACTGAAACATTAAAGATTAAAGCATGAAAACAGGGGAGTTCAAGCAGAGACTAAATAAACAGCTGGTTTATTCATTAACCATTTTTTTAACTTTTGTTATCAAAGCTGTTTTGACAAAAATTACTAAATAGAATATTTGACAAATAACTCGTGTCGTGAGGCAAAAGCTTTGAAGACGTTTGAATCAGGGAGTATAATTTTTTTTTTAAATAAATCCTCAAATCCAATTGTACATAACATGATGTGACGTTGTCATGGTAACGTGATATGTTACAGCAGAGTGCTTTAGTCCTATTCGTATTTACACTATTTTAAGCCCTTACAGTCTTTCACACATAACCATTTAACGGGAGACGTCAGTAGGTCCCTGAGGGTTTAGGGTTTAAGGCTTTAGGGGGCACATTGGGATCGGGCCAGGCACCCTTTCTGCTCCTTTTCAGAACAGCCATGTTAGTGCACTCCCATTACATAATGCAGCAGTTCCTGTGGGTGTGCAGCAGATGGAGACATTCACCAAATTATCATTCACCCCACATCATGCTTCTGCAGCGAGGGGCTACTTTCTTTGTTATGTCTGGTACAAAGAAAATAGCTTAAATTCATTTTTTTACAACAATATTTATATGAATACCATAAGTTACATAAACAGGGTGACTAAAATCATGATTTTGAGGTTCTGGTTTCACATTCATGCACACATATTTCAGCGTGAACCCAGTGAGGAGTTCGACTTGGACACACCCAGTGTTGTCTCGACGCTCGTGCAGCAGCGTGGAGTGATTTGACGAAAACCGACACAATTTGAACTTGTTTTGGGTTTATTCACTCAAATACTGGTCCTAACCTGTGGAGGTTGATGATAAAGGGTTAGTGTGTGTGTGTGTGTGTACACAATGTGTTTGGAAGCCATGAGTGAACCTTTGTGATGGTGCAGACTGGCTGTCTGGCTGCCTCCCAGCAGCCCCACTGACAGGAGATGAGACCATGCGCCGCATACCCCCAAGGGCTCTTTGTCTCTCTGCAGACACAACCACAACTAAGCACTTGTGTGTGAGGCATTATGTTAGCTGATACAATGGTTTTGAAAATGATGTAACAGAAAAATAATGAATTAAAAAAATCATAGCAATGGCTCTACTACATGTGGTACATTTATGTATTAACATTCATATTCAAGCAAAACAGAAAATGTGTAATCCGTTTGAGACTTGTTTCTTTTGCTCAAATATCCCTGTTAGTCTTCACCTCCTTTCTCCTGCAGCCTGCCCTCCTCTGAGGCAGCTCCTTCGCCCAGACATCCTCTACGTAACTTGTTGCTAGGGTAACTGAGAGAAGCTTGGGCCTCGTTGCATTGTATGCAGTCATGCTTTCATAGAGCATTAGGGAAGGTGAAGAATTGATTCGAAGGCTTCGGCTGCACTGAGGACAAGGGGCATATGCATGATGTCAACCGGGTATGGCAAGGTGTGGGGCCCTGTTAGCATCAACTGAGTGCACATTTGTCCTCCTAGTTTTTAATTATTATAAAAAATTAAAGAAGCCAAAATGACAAGAAGTCAACGTGGAAGCAGAATCTAAAAATACATTTGGTTGAATAGTTGATTGCAAGCTGTAAGTGCTGACATTAATCTCTTTTGCTGTCAATCTTACAGTACACGCTTTTACAAATCTAAAATAACAAGACAGAGTGTTTCTAATTCTGCAGAGCAGAAAAGCGGCGGAGAGGAAAGCTCTCTGTCTTTTTACATAATTGAATAGCATGGTGTATAAGCGGTTAGCTACTGGCTTTCCTCAAGGAAATTGTTCAAGTAATTGCCTCACAGAAATGCACTGTGGTTCCTTTCCTCACAAACAGTTATAGGCTCTGTTAGCAATCGAAGCTAAGTGAATGAGCAGCAGCAGCTTAAGGTGCTCCACCACTCTCTCCTCCTTCTCAATCTTCATCTCTCTTTGTGTCTCACCGTCTCATGGCCAGGGCCAGAGTGTGTGATCCAGTTGTTGTGGAGGAGACAACGAGTGTTACAGTGGCGTAAAAAGAGAAACATAGATAAAGGAAGGGAGGGAGGATGGATGATAAGACGCAGACATGGGTCACAGTGAGGATGCCAGACAAGCAGCCCAGCGAATAGAAAAGCCTTCACGTGGAAGTCAACGTGCCATTTCCGACACAGAGCAGCCTCAGGAGGAAAGATGGAGAGAAAAGAGAAAAGATGTAAGGCATCAGAGAGAGAAAGAGAAAGAGAGAAAATGAAAGACATGGTAGAAGAGCAGCCTAAGCCATGGCAATGTCGCTGCATTTATTATCACTCACCAACTAAATATCCGCACCTGCTCTGTCTGCTCATGCCTTAGTCCATTTCTTAATTCTCTTTGATTTTTTTCTGTGGCACTTAGTCTTTGTTAAAAACAACAATGCTCAGCTGTTTTGGGAAATGAACAAGCCTTTCTTTTAAATGAACTAAATATTTGTGGCTGGGTTTTAAAGATCTATGACTTCCGTGTGATTGAATGGTCTCTGGGATGAAAGTCAGAACGTTTTGGCACATTGTTGGTTTGGGCCTTTTCATTGGATTTCATGACAAATGATTTACATTTTTTTCCTAATCGTATGTTCTCAAGATACCAAGACAAGTCAAGAGATGAGAGGGTTCGAAATGGGACCAAACCTAATGTGCTTAAAATTAGGTGAATTTGTTCATTTCCCAGTCGGATATTTTGTCTAAATTTCTCCTCTTCCTTTCATCCTTGTGGTGGCTTCATTCTTTGTCCAACTATAGATCACAAGACTGTGAATACACACACGCTCACACCCAGACAAATGACATCACCCTCACAGTGACGGGGCGGAGACTGGCAGCGTAAGCCTGGCATCACACACACACACACACACACACACACACACACACACACACACACACACACACACACACACACACACACACACACACACACACACACACACACACACACACACACACACACACACACACACACACACACACACACACACACACACACACACAAGCACAACTCCTCTCCTTCCATAAGCTCTCTGTCAGATAGCTCAGCCTGGCATCAATCGCTCCCAATAAGATGGAACGAGCATTAGCCTGACCCCGTTCTCACAGACACCAAATCACTTTGCACAAACATCGTGTGGAGCAATCTTTGCAGTCTGGCCTTTCTAATATCCAATCTTCCCTCCTCTTCTCCAGAATATTCTTGATAAAGATATACTTAGATCCTGACCTCTTCTTTTATCTTCCAGCTGAAGTCTTTCTTATAATTGGTTATCTTCAGCAGCAGCTTCTGAGGGAGGACAGCCCCTGTCCCTGTTCTATCTCATCAATATTCTCTGTGCACAGTAAGTCAGTGGATTCACTGTTAGCTATAAGCTGCAGACTGCCTTTTATAGACTTTTAGTGAGCAGGGCACATTGAAACACTGGCACTTACTGTTGTATTTTATGTCTTCTGACTGTCAGAAGCCTGACTGCAGTGCCCTCTCAAGGGAACAACAAACACCATCAAAAACATTTGATGTCTGGCGCACAACAGGAGCTATTTTGGGAAGTTTGAACTAAATTTTCTCTTGACTTGTGAAGCCTTTCAAACACCCGGACAGTGTTCCTGAACATACCTGAGCATGTCAGACGGGCATTCCTGGATGTAATACATCTTGCCCATAGTTTGTCTAGTTATCCACCAGAATAAGAATGAGACTGAAGGTCGGGTGTGTAGCACATAATTATCCAACAAGCAGATTTGACAGATTATACTGGTGCTTGAATCTAGCAAGTCTGTGAGGTTGTATTTAGCCGCAGCGTTGCTTTAAGCTAAATGCTAACATCACATGCTCACAATGGCGATGATATTATGACATTAATGCATGAAACCTTATTTGGTTATTTGTCAAAGAGTTTTTGAAACATTTCAATCAAAGCCAACAATGTGCACCTCATGTTGGGGCCTAAGGAAAAGTCAGGTCATCACCAATGTCATCAGGATAATAATAATAATAATAATAATAATAATAATAATAATAATAATAATAATAATAATAATAATAACTTTATTTATATAGCATCTTTTAAAATAATATATGATAACCACGTATAGTGACGGCGGCTACATTGATGAGTCACAGGATGAACTGCTTGAGGACCAGCGGGGACAGGTGCACGAGCACCACCCTGACGTTGAGTAAATCAGTTTCATTACTGTATGAACATGTAAGAAATATTCACATGTCAATTCAACACCGTCCAAAGGCAGTTTGTAAAATACATCAGTCTTGTGGTTTAAAGTCATGTGTATGTTTGATCTAGTCACCCCCCCCTCCCGCCGGTTATAAGTGGACTTTATCAATCTTAAATTCTACATCACTAGCTCAGACAGTTGCATAGTCATTTCGATGCATTAAATGTGTTTGTTTACCACAAAAGTGGATCCTTATTGATTTTCCATTGGCATTGGAAGAGTGACACAATAGAAACGACGATTTATGTCTCGAAAACAATACAATGCATTTTGTGGCCATTTCATTAACTGCCATGATACTGGGCTGGTCAATCAGACGGCAATCTGCATGAGAAACTAAGACAAAGACATTGTTATCTGTCACGCCTGTAATGCTACCTCTATTCAACTCTGCTGCATGTAACTTAAACTGCTCATATTCAGAGGAAGCAGTGAACGTAATCTGTTGAGATAATGAAGGCCACAATGGATCTTCCTTCCACACCTTATTTCATTTCATAACTGAGTTACAGACAGATGTATGGGATCTCACAACATGGCTAAAGAGATCAGTGTCATGTCTAAGGTCTGAGAGCTACGGGGCGACTAAAACGCTTGGCTAGTCCGGGATAATACTGAGCCTCACACGCAGACATGTGGCCTGTAGGAGTGGATGTTAGTATGATAATATCAGGATAACACTAATCGCACAGATTGGGATTATGATTATCACTCACCGGGACGCAAAACAGACTTCCCTCCATACCTCAGGACTAATCTAAACACGGTTTATTTTAAAGGCCCGAAGCAGTCCGAGTTTGGGCCGTTCAGTAGCATGTATGTAAATGTCACTAAGCCAATCAGTGCAATTAAGCAGAAAGTATCATTCTAGTCATAACACTAATTTCATCATCAAGGACAAAAATCAGATTTGCAGCTATCTAATACATTTCCATTGACATCCAGTGTTTGCCTGCAGCTTTTTCATCAGCCATCTGTGGATCATCTCTGCAGGTCTTCTTTGTCAATCCCCGTATGGTTTCCCCTCTCCAGCTCCGCCTCCCTCTCACCCTTCTCCTCCCTTTGTTTGCCCCCCCCCTCTGTCTGTCCCGGGGCTGACATCATAGTCCCAGAAGAGCCCACTGATGGTAACAAGCCCTGAATCAGCACCAAGTAGTTCCATCTATACCCCCACCCTGCATCACTTTGCAGGCAGTGGTTGCTCCCTATCTTTATAGCAGCCCTCGCCTCATCTTTCTTTTTTATCCTCCTACCCCTCCATCCTACCACATGCTTACCCCTCCCATCTCCCCACCCGGCCTTAAGCGGGCTCCGGGGCTCAGACTCCTTTAACTGTGCTGAAAACAAGCTCTCCCAAGTGGGCAGGGCTCTTATTTCACCATAGGCTGTGCCTGGGACAGATGCAGTGCATTAATGTAAAACATCAGGGCAACACCAAAAAGAAATATTTATCCAAAGCATTAATATGGAGGAAGACATCAAAGTAATACCTTCCTCATTTCACCTTTTTTTCAGAGTAGATTGCTTATTATTTTCGGCTCAGAGCATTTGTGTCTCACTTGCAGCAAAGAAATGTGAACTGCTTTGAGGGCTTGAGTTACATTTTTCAATCAAAATGGTTAAAAATCCTCCACACTGACCTGAAATGGCTTCAACATAACAAACATGAACAGATTCATTTGATGTGAAATGATGCAAACAACAAAAAAAGACAAAGAAAAGTCTGAGCAACCATTATCATCTAGTGCTGCCTTGATTATGAATTCTTGGGAGACTTTAAAAGTATTACTTGCATTAATTTTAGCTTGGCGTTTAACTGGAGAACTGAGTGTACATTTGATTCAAATGTCCCCAAAAATTGGATTCAATTGGACAACTCATAAGGGACAACAATCAATACATTTCTTAAGGCCAAGTTGTTCTACTGAGTCTAAATCTTCAATTTGAATAATTGCTGATGAGGCAAAGTCCACACAGCCGTTATCTCCATGCTGCTAGCATGCATTATTAATCCAGTCATTTAAAGCTTATACCAACCACTGCTCTATGTTTTGTCCCTGCTCGATGTTCCCTCTCACAATAGCTGTATATTCTACTGTACACTGACATGCAATGCTGCTCCTTGTGGGCCACTGAAACAAAAAAAAGGTTTATCACTCCCAGCGGTGTCCCTATCTGCAGTTTCAGCTCGTGTGAGTCCCATCTGTTGGGCGTCATTTAGGGAGAAAAACCCAAAACAGGACTATTGTGTGCGGACTGGGGCGACAGGACAGTGGGAGGTCGGCGACGAGGTGGAGGGGCGGGTGGGGCTGGAGGGGGTGATGCAGAGACTAAAGGATTAGCTAATGGGCCAGCTTTACTGCAAGCCACTGAAGAAAGGGTGGTAGATGAGGTTGGGGATCGGGGTTTCTTGACAGGGGCAATTGATTTGACCTCAAGGGACAGCAGGTGGGTGCAAACATCTATAAAAGACATCAAACTACTTATTCATAGGTCAACGTATATTTATGTCTCCACCTAAACCCTTGCACTATCTTATAGATCCAAGCAGAGCAGCACTGAGCCAGTCCCCTTTATCAACCCTTAGTGGTCTATATCTAGTCAGAATGAAAATGTCAAATCAAAAGTCAAATCTACTCTCATCATACGTATTCATTTTGAATAATACAATCAATCAACACTATGTCTCCATCTTATTTACATGTCCTTTGTATATGGCTACTAAAAGCCAAAACAGTGCAGTCTTTATAATCAAATAAACAGCATAAATGTTTGTTACATATGATGACACATGCTAAGGCATTAAAATACAATGTGAAAAAGCAGTATACATGCAAAGGTGTGGCTGGGAATACTGTTTTTAAATAGTTGTTATTGTCCTCCTGCTTCAGTTTGCCTTTTCCCAAGTGGAGTCCATCGAAATTACACTCATTAAACATGAGTGCTGGTGCCCTCTGAGAACATGGCCTAACCAGTAGAGATGTTGATACTGTAGATTCAGCATGAGGAGCCATATGAAAGGTATTCATCTTTATCATGTCACGTCTACAGTATACACACATTCTTCTTGCAGGTGATCATGCTTAGCTGAGAGGTAGAGCTCCACAGAATGCCTCTAGGGCGGTCTGATATTGTATTCTTCCTAATAACATATTGATGAAGTATTGCTGTATGGATGATCACTCATATTAGAACCTTGAACGTAGCTTTGTCACGTGTTCACTGTAGTGTCTTATGTTTTGATATTAAAAAAGGAAAAGATAAACTAAGGCAGGTCACAAATGTTGCCCAATATTATATTTTCAGGGATTTCTGCATCCACTTTCATCACAATTGACGCCCTTATTTCTACAGTAAGCTACATTCTGCATGTGAGGAAGCAACACTAAGACACACACACACACACACACACACACACACACACACACACACACACACACACACACACACACACACACACACACACACACATAAATAACACACATGCAGAGCCACACAACAACACACACATACATAAATAACACACATGCAGAGCCAATGGAGGGGGGGTGGGGGCATTGATGCTGAAACCACTTCTAGACAGCCTGCAGCCTCCCAGAGAGGAGAGAAGCTGAGTTGGTGATTATGTAACCCACAGTTACATAAAAGTGTATCACCACTACACTTAAACATGACTCCCTAGAGATTTTGCGTCATGGTAACAGAGGACACACTGTATCGTCTTGCATGCAATATTTACAAAAACAGGGCTTTTGTGTTCCTTGTGAATCTGTGTTCGGTTACTCAGAGGCTTGAATTCTCTGCTGGACCTTATCAGCGTTCATCACGAGAAGCAAATGGCACTGTTTTTCTAGTTCTACGCTTCCAATTCTGAAATCTTAATGGGATATGTGTAATATCTGTTATGGCTACCTGCACATGTAACATCCTTCTGCATGGTCCAGAGAGAAACATTACACCTGCCAGACCCCCCTTTCCGGATGATTACAGCACAAACGGATACATGGAGGAAACATGGAGGACTCCCGGCTCCCAATTCCCTGATCTGCTCGCTATTGGATCCCACTGCGGGGGGGGCACTGTATTTGTGTGGACTAAAAATGGGTCAGGCTTCCAGCTCCAGCCACAGCACACACCAGCATGGCTGAGTGCTTCTGAAAGGAGGGTCCCACTCCTCCGCTGTCTTGGGAGGAAAGCTGCCTGTGGATCAGCTGCTAATGTGTGTCTGAACCCTGGTGTAAGACACAGTGGCAGCCCGGTAGGAGATGCATAGAGTAATTCTCACCCCTGTGTGTCCCAACATGCAACCACTTGTCTTCTCTTTTACCACAACGCTTTGAAATCACCAGGCACTTAACCCTGTGCATCCATCTTCGGCATGAAAACGTTTTCCAATACTTTCAGAATGCAGATGGCTAATTTCTGTGGAGACAGCATGAAAAAAATACACTGAGCCTATTGTTAACACGTAGGAAAAACCTATGAACAAGCAGATTTCACTCCCCCAAGATCAAATTGGACTATGAATCATGTCTGCGTGTGAGGCATAGAAAATGTCGGTGTTGAGTTGCTGAAAAAACTAATCAAAAAATGCTAATGAGTGAGCGAATTTCCTAAATCAAAGCAATGACCTGATTACCAAAACTGACTTTTTCAATCTTAGCCACAAGGCTGAATGTATGAAAAGATAATCAGCAACACAAGCACACACACGTAAACAAAGTTTAGAGCCAACTCCCCCCCAGATACAGCCGATACCAAGACCCAAATCCTCTTTCACACACACACATCTGCAAATTTTGGCCGCTGCTGCCACTGGACCGGGCTGACAGACAGCCCCCCCCTGCCTCCGCCTGTTCTCTTGCACTCTCATTCGCCCGTCTTTGTCCTGTGGAGCCCCACAGATCCAGTTAGAGCGGGAGACTGATGCTGGCAGGCCGTGAACACCATCTGCTCCTCTTCACTGGGACAGAGCAGCTCAGCCACACTGAACTGACTGAACTCACAGGAAACTACACACTTCTAATATTAGGTCAAAAATGCTTCACGACTATTATGCATAAAAGTAATGTCAGACATGTCTCAGTGGAGCAAGATATATCTTATTTATTGTAAAATCAAGTAATGGTCTTAATTCCTGGAGTATCTTCTTTAATCCTACACCTTCCACTTTTTGACAAACTATATCATTTTCATCACTGTTGAACAGTCAGATATGAATGTGTTTAGACTGAGAGTGATGTTGGGTGCATGTTTGGTAAGTTTTTCTCCAATAGGCATGCAAGAGACTTTTACAGTGATAATCAAAAGCCTGCTATGGAAATTTAAAAAAATTCTGTAGCTAATCAAATTGCTCAAAAAGCAGATTAAATGGGTTCATTGCTGTAGCAGGATCGGGAAGAGGACATGGGGGAAATGGTAGTAAACCTATCAAAGACAGAGTCAGCTTAACTGCCAACAGGGTTTTTATTAAACCCAAAGTCTTTCAAACAAAAACAAAAAAATAGCTCCTTCAGGAGCCCTATCAATAAAACCAAAAGCTACATCAGCCGGGCCTTTAGCCGATTTATCAGTTCAAAATATAACAAGAGTTTTCCCGACACAAGACTGCAGGCTCTTCGCTCTCAGCACGTGCCATTGAAAAATGATGCTCGCAGACTGCCTTTTATTCTTCCCTGATGAGGGGATCAGCTCCAGGTGTGTGGCGTCCCACACCTGCTCCCAACACTGTCATTAGGGAGTGGACGAGGCCAACTGCCTCCATCTGCCTCCCCTTCAGCACCATTATAAACGATCAGCATGTTAGTTCTGTAGTTTCTTTCTTTTAATAAGATTTAGTGCTCAAATGACGAATTGAGATTTCTGATGTCTTAATTGTCTGTCTTATGTCATGTCTTTTTGCCAACCAATTTAAAGTTGTTCTGTTTTTGGTGAACAAAGTTTTATTTTGCTGTTGTTTTTTATGTATAAGCGTGTGAAATTTAATTATGATGATGAAATTGTGATTATAAGACCAACTCATAATAATGATTTCTAAATCATTCGTTTAACATGTAAGAAAGCATCTCATTTCTATCTAAAGATTAATGTGTGGGTTCCACCTTGAAAGTGTGAATTACATGCCACTTTGAAGAACCAAAACACATTGCATCTCCCACATTGTTGACCACTGCTTAGTTCCTGCAGTAACAACTACATCAACAGGCGTCTGCGCTCAAAGGCACCTTGCACCCTTATCTGTGAGAGTGTTATTCTTTCAATTTTCCAAACCCAGACCCTGGGGGATTTGTATCAGTGACCTTTGGGGAACGAAGAATCATGTCTGAGGGCTGTTGTTGTGAATAATAATGTTTCCTCTCAGACTGTGAAACCATGCAGCCCTGTTGGCGACTCTGCTACTGTTAAGTGTGAGACTGAATGAGGCTGTCTGCAACCATCCGATCAATCCAGCCAGAGCAACACTCAGTGACCCGATGCAGGAGAGGATGCTATAACTACTCCAGTGTGCAGCATGAACTGATTTCTCTTTCTCTTTCTGCATTGAAATATCCCACTGAAGTGCCTTCAAAAAAAATCAAAATCAGTGGGCCCAAATCACAACATGAAATGACATCCACATGGCAACAGTAAAAATAGATCTGACTGTAGGCCCTGTGGTTACAAATATTTTCAGCCCAGCATCACTGTGAGCGAACAAACACTGATCTGCTCCTCCTGTCGTCAGCAGAATAACGCTTAGCTAAAAATAGTCCGAAATCAAATAGTCTGCGTTAGGTCGATTGAAGCTGAATTCGGTCCAAGCATTTCCATTTACATAACGCCTGGCAGTTTTATTGGAGAGCTACATGACATTATAGAGCAGGAGCTGCAAAGATTCTGAGATATGACTAATAACCTACTGTTTAAACGCTAGATTGGATCTGACCATCAATAAATTAGAAAGTAAGCAAGAGCACACGAGATACTTCAACTTCTGGGAAATATAAATGAGCTTTGATGATAAATCAGATTTAAGGATACAGAACATTTTATCTAAGTTTTCTGGAAACAGAACAGTGTTGAATCCTCCTCATGACCAATTATTTGTCATAATATAGACCAATAGAAGGAAAGGATTATATCAGGAATAAGAAAAGCTGACCAAAATACGATTCCTTTTCCAAAGCACAGGAGTTATTTGGTTTTTTTTGCGGTTTTTGTGTCATCTGGTATTTTAGAGACATTAATGTATAAAGATGCTCGGGGGGAGAAAAGCAGGTGAATTTGCTCCTTTCCTGTCACAAACTCCATGTTAACTTTGCTCCTACATCCTGCCAGTCATTTAAAGGGTGACTGTTAACTCACTTGAAAATGACCTTAGGCATGTTTGGATACAATTTTTAACTGTCATGTGGTCTTTTAATCCCCAGACGTCTTGTAAATGTGACCTTCTCACTTTAAGCATGTCAAGGTGAAATGCCTATGACAGACTGGGTTCAGAGGGTTGTTCAACTTCATTTCTTCTAACTACTTTCCTGCCCGGCATGTTGGTCCTCCAAATGCAGCCTTGCGGCCTTCATGCACCAGTTGTTATTGCTAATTCAGCGCCGCTAACATACACCGTAAAGGCTGTTTGTGCTGATGTCATTGGCACGTATCAGCAGAATAGAAACAGCGGGCTGCAGCAGACTGCTCCCAATCGATTCCTGTAGGACAGTTCGCTTACAGAACTTTCTGCTGTCTGCACTTCTCATAACAGGTACCTCCCTTTTCCTCTCCCTCAGAGGGGTCAGAGGTCACGGTCAGAACTATAAGACATCAAAGACCCTTAAAGACACTTAACCTGGTTTGTGTGGATATAAGAGCTTGGACCTGCAGGGAGAAATTAAATATATATTTTTTCAGTTATCATGGCAACTATGATTACAGTTTCCAGAATTTTTTTAAGGAGTTTGAAATAGATTTAGAAAACTGGGTAGATGAAATGGAGGGGACATCATTTTATTTGTATTTTTTTTTAAGTGTATTTAAAAGCTTGGTAGTTTGGAGGTTCAGATTTCTTTGGAGGCCTGTTTTTGGATTGAAAAATCATGGCTGTTTATAATTCTTTCAAGGCTTCGAAGGTCCTGTGAATGGAATTGTTTTACTTTATTGTGAAATATGTGTCTATATGTGTCATTTAGTGTTATCTTGTTACCCTGAAATGATGTTAAGTTGTACTTGCTGCTATGTTCTCCTCGAGACAAAGATGAGGATAAAGAGAAATACTCAGCTTTGAAAATCAATTTGTTCCACAGAAAAAAAAGTCTACTAAGTTAAAATTGTTACTTGGAAGTAATTAGTACCTATAGGCCAAAAATATGACAATATGTGACAGCAAAATGTCCAAAAGCCACGAGGCAATGGGTGGGGCAACACATAAAAACAAAGAGGAAACAATGACCCCTTCAATTAACTGTTTCTTTCTTGAGAAATGTCTTCAAAAATATCACTAAGGATTGCTACCAATACGCATTTGCTCTAGATAATAATGATTAATCCATTTTGACTAATATAACAGCTGTAGCTCATTGTCTAAACGTACAACCACAAAAAAAACCACAGTTCCCAGACGCACCCGGGAGTGGGGAGCGAACCAATGATTGTGCCTCAGTCGGCGTGACGACACTCAATTGGGTCCATTTATGAGCGCGCCTGTGGTTCGGCCGAGCACAGGGCTCGCGGTAAATTCTTTGAGAGAGGAGCACTTCATCCAGAGCTTGTTGAAGGTGGGTGTGACGCATGCAATCCTTAAAACAGAAGAAGGGAAAGGCAATTTTATTTTTTTTTTTTTTTAGGTTTAAGTGTTATTGAATTCTTACTTTTTGTAAAGTGTTGCATGCGAGAAAAGGTTGATATTTAAATGTTTAAGGAGTTTGTTTTAAGACTGTGTGCAAATTTCTTCCACTTTTTTTTTCTTCTTTTTTTTCTTTTTTTGAATAGAATGTGTTGCTTTTTTGGCGACGCACGTGAGCTCTCGTCGCCCTAGAGAGCCGGGTGTTTGTTCACTTGATGTGGGCTGGTCGGTGGTTTGTTAGCCTATTGTATGGTGGCAGACACTGGCACAGTTGGCACCGACAAAGACCCAGACAGGGGTGGATTTATGAGGACTTGTTTCATGTCTTTCAATTTATAGATTGCAGACAAGTCATGTTTTAATCAATCTTTTTTATTTATTTTTTTTATATATATATTATATTTCAGCCATAATTCGACATTTTCTGTCCGTCTTTTTGTGTGCAGCTTTTGCTCGTCAACGTTGCTTTCTAAAGCTCCCTTTGTTTGATGCTGCTTGTTATGCGCGAGCTAAAGACATCCGCACCGCTCTCTAGGAAAAAAACAGAATCTAAATGAAGGTGTGTGTGTGTGCTTATTGTGAGCGAGGCAAATCAGCAGTTAAGTAAAAAAAAAAAATATCTAAAAATGACAACCGTGGTGTCATTCTGGAAACTGCCATGTGGCAACAAAACCTTGAAAATGTGGATTTCTGTATTGGAAGCAATCAACCAAATGCTACATTTAGATTTAGTTGGCAGCCTTTATGAACAATAATGGGAGGGGTCTTCTCACTCGACCCCATTTGAATTTTTTTTTTAACTATTTCACCAAATCACCAGACAGCTATTGCCATCGCCCCAACGTTGCATAAGTCGATATTTAAGTAAATGATATTGCTGACCTTGTGTTTTGTGCGCAATGGTCTTAACTATTCGAGCTCGTCTTGCATGTTTATTCCACTGTTGCAGTACACTTGTAGCACCCCCCCCTCCTCCTCTCCTGCGGCTCCAACACATGGTGCAAGGAACAGGTGCTCCCTGGTGGGTCACCCCCCCCTGGATATGCTCATTGCTCACAAAATCTAATATCAGATGATGCATTTATTTTAATTTTTTTTGTGGGGGGAGAAGGAGTGTAACAGGCCTGTTTGCACCTGGCACTGCCAGCCGAACCCACCCTCACCACAGCCTTTTGTTTCGACAAAAATGCGACAGAAACTGTGCCATTCATTAAGGACTGGGCGCTGCGGGAGGCATGCAGGCTGGTGGGAAGCCCTCGCCTCTCCCTTTTCTCAAGTGAATCGATTTGATTGCTCATAGATTTTGTCTGAATACCGCTCTTGCAAAACAAGTTGGAAGATAAACAATGGTGTGTAACATGCAGCTTTCTTTTTTTTTTTTTTTTTTTTTTTTTGTGTGGATGGATGGGCGGTGGTTGCTTGCAGTGCTGCAGACGGCCACCGGGTGTCGCCACTGCGCAATGTTTTTCAACTTGGCTTATTTAGATGGAGGTAGTTGGATTGGGGAAATGGTGTAAAACATCCGCCAGAGGTCACTATTGTAGCCATTTGCCAATATAAAAAACCCACCAGATTGTTAATAAATCCCAACAATCTAACCTTTTTTTTCCTTATATTTCCCCTTCAGGTAAATTGACCTGCAGCGCACTCTTAAGATGGCAACCTCTGACGGTAAATGACATAAAGTTCAGATACAAATGTAGATTATTGGTTAATAATGGCTCATTGTTCCTCAGTGCATTGTCTTACATCTTGTGTCTGTGGGTGTTCAGATATTCTGGTCAAGGAGCTCGACAAGAGGGCCTCTGGCCAAGCCTTTGAGGTCATCCTGGGTGCTCCTGCCCCAGATGCCAAGGGTGATTTCCCCCTGTCTCCGCCCAAGAAGAAGGATGTGTCACTGGAGGAAATTCAGAGGAAGCTGGACGCTGCAGAGGAGAGACGCAAGGTAGACATTTATTATAATACATCTTGAGCCCAGTAATGTCCTAGAACCTAAGCATACTTTTTTCTTTAAATCTAAGTCCTTTGTCTCTATCACATGGGGTCCATCAGCAGTTGAATGCTTGCAAAAAAATTTTTTTTTTATTACTTTTTCAGAACCATGAGGCCGAGGTTCTGAAGCACTTAGCTGAGAAGCGTGAGCATGAAAAGGAAGTGCTACAGAAAGCTATGGAGGAGAACAACAACTTCAGTAAGATGGCAGAGGAGAAGCTCAATCAGAAGATGGAGGCCAACAAAGAGAACCGCACAGCACTTATGGCAGCGATGAATGAGAAATTCAAGGAGAAGGTCAGTGTTTCAGCTAATGGTAAAAAGATAAAGTTGCATACTTTTCTTACTAGGATGATTGATATTTAACCCTTTTTTTAAAAATTATTATTATTACTGTTCCTTTTTATAGGACAAGAAGTTGGAAGAGGTGCGAAAGAACAAGGAAACCAAAGATGGATCTGAAGACTGAAAGTCACCAACGGGGGATTGTACAGGGTTTTTTACGTATCCAAAGATTGATTTATTTTTTGTTTGGCCAGTATTTTTGTTGTGTTCACTACCCACCTTTTTGAAATTCAAGTTCCACTTTGTGAATTTTTCAATTTCTCCTGCTATAAGTGTACTTTTGCTGGTTTTACATGTGGATCATTTCCCCCACTTGTTGAGTCTGTTCCATTTGATATGTAGCTTTGTCAGTGCAGCTTCTGCCTTTTTTCAAAATTAGCAATGTGTACTTATCCTTTTTTCTTTGAGGAAGCATGGTTCTATGCATAGGTCTTTTATCCCTACCTATTTCATAGTGAATTTTGAGAAAAAAAAAATGTTCATGTGAACCACACCTGTTCTTGGCACTTACTGTATATTAAAATTAAAAATAAAATAGTAGCACAAGAGTTTGACCAAGGCGTCGGCTGTTATACATGCAGGTGTGTCTTCGTGCAGCTTTGCTACCCAGAATTCTGCTTGTTTGCTCCTGCAGATCACGTTTTTGTGCCGCTGCTCATTCTTCGCTTTTGTAAAACTATGGGGTTGTTTTCATAGCACATAATTTCTTGCTGTATAGCTGTGAATTAACATGCCAAGACATGGAGAACGGATGCCACCTTGAACGTCTCTGAACAGGGAGGGTCTACACACGGAATGCAAACGAGCAATACACTTTGGCATCTCGATCGATACAGTGGCTAGTTGACTTGAACTGTTGTACTAAAACAAATAAAAAATTTAAACACACTTATATTTGCTGTTACTATCTGTCTTGTACTACATGCTTGGTATAGTTTTACTGTGGAAGGTTGAACAATAACGCACACACACAAAAGGAGCAGATCTGGCTTAATGGGTGTTTCCTTAATAGTTTTGAGCATGCTAATTATGAAGCTTCAATTAGACTGCATGTGAGGTTTTGGCCTGTTAATAGGCTTTAATACCATGACACAAACAAGAGCCCATCTTTTGGGTATTGTCTCCTTGTAGAGTAAATAAGCTGATCATACATTGGTTATTGGACATGACTCTTAAAGCTACACGACACTGTTATGTAAGGAGGCTAGTATTCTTATTTCCCTGCCGGAGAAAATGTGGAAAAACTGGCTCGCATGTTCTCTAACCGTAGTCAGCCGTGTAAAATGGTGGCTAATCATCACAGATGCAGTGAATTAATACGTGATGATTCTGCTCTTGTGAACCAGAAGACATTTTTAAAGGGAAAACTCCCAAAGTTAATGGCGATGTACTGTAGCTGTTTGACATCCCTTCACATCTAGTACCTTCTGTGAACCTGCTTTACTGAAAAGTACGGTCTTTGTCTCCCTCTGCTGGTGGTTTAATTAAATGTCTGGGTACCAAATGACAATCTAGCAAGCTGAATCAAATTAAATGTGACGCCATATTTTGGTATCATGCAGCTAATGTATCTTAAACATGTTAAATAAGCCAAAGCAGTGGAGTTTTGCTACTATGTATAACCAGATTTGAGAACACGTGCAGACCTCAATTAACAAAAGTTCAGTTACGTAATGTGAAGATACAAAGTATTGAATTGAACATATAGAATTATAAATGGCAATTTTTCTAATCATAGTTTTCTTTATATGGAGTTGGATACAGCAGCAAATAAAGGAAAGGTTATCCTACAATATTATAGAGAATATTAAACAGATATCATTCTTAAGTAAAAGTAGCAATACGACAGTAAATAATACAAGTAAAGCCCTGCTTTATAAACCACGGTTGTAAAAAGTACAGAACAAGCAGCTAAATGTACTTTAATCATTAACACTAATACTAAGCCATTATTATGTAAACAGTACTTTTAGTTGAGATGGAGCTAAATCTGTGGTCTATATTAGCAATATATCAATGTCAATATGAACTGATTTGTTTTGTATGTATAATCTGAAAGGTAACTGAAATAATTAAATATTCAAGTAAAGTATTTACACCTCAAAACTGTAATACATAACTTTCCTCTTTTGCATTGCAGACGGGCACAATGTCTAGACATGTAGAGGAACATGTGAATGCTGTAGTTTGTTTTTATTCATAGTCTGTTAAGTGGGATTGATTCTATTCTAACATCACACCTCTAAGTTCTGTTTTCATATTGTAGGAATTTGAATTTGGTGTCATTCTTTTTTAGTAATCTGTTTAACAGACCAGTAGAGGGCAATGTTGTTCTTCACTTCCTCTCCCTGTCTCTTCCAAAGTACCTTTTTTTAAATTAGGACTATCTTTAAAATCTTGGATCAAATCCATATGTTGTTTATTTCCGCCCACCTTTGCAGATTGCAACAAGAAATGTCTCACCTCACTAAACTGTCAGTACTACTTAGTTGCATCACTTACAAACATTTTGTATGCATGAGTGACTAAGGCTTTCTGCATATAGAAAAACTGATGTTGTTGATTTAGTACTGAATTGTAAACAAGATGCTGATTGTGGTGGAAAAAATATTCACATCTTTTAGTTTAGCAGGATTACAACTATGGAACAAAACTCACTAAGACAAAAAAATGTGTTCAAATTTCTCTGTATGTAAAATGATACAAGTATCATACTTTAAGTACTTGTATACAGAGGGCCCAAAAGTATTTGCCATATTCATATCTAATACATACTGTATATCATTGGTGTTTCATTACAGCAACACATGAGCACACTTTTTTTGTTGCAGCAGCTTGAAAAAGGAACAAATTCTATAGATTTAATCCAACAGGACTAATAGTCTTCGAGCATGCTATTCGCTCTGTGAGGTTGTACCTACGCCTAGTGGTGCTTTGAGCTACTTGCTAACACATCTTAGTTATACAGGTATTAAGTCAATAATTCATAAACCAAAAATGATTGAATATATTACATTTTTGACCTCATGATGGCACTAGATGAAAGTAAACGACAATCATGAATGTCTGCACAAACTGTGCCAATCCATCCAGTAGGTGTTGACATCGTTATAGTATAAGTGCAAACTTTGACCTGCTGGTTGCATTAGTGGAAAAGGCAAGGAATCATCAAACTCAGTAGGATACATGTTCTTGGGACCATGAATATATGTACATAATGGCATCTCAATCTGTCCAGTAGTTAATAGGATATTTCAGTCTGGACGAAAGTGGTGAAAGACTGACCTACCAACATTTCCATCTGTAGAACCAAACCTCTAGCATGATGGAGACGCATCTTGTCTTTTATAAGACAATCAAACGCTTTAAAATCTTAATCTGCAGGAGTAACTAGTATAGCTGTGAGATAATTGAAGTGTATTAAAAATGTAAAACATTTCTCTCTGAACTGTGGTGAAGTAAAAGTGTGAAGTGCATAAAATGGAAATACTCAAGCTCAAGTACTTTAAACTGTTCTTAAGGACAGGACTTGACTAAATGTATTACTTTCCACCAACCAGTTTGGGAGCTGCTGGCTGAGCTTTCATATTAACTTTAAAATACCCTTTAAATCCTGCAGAATTCCTGTCAAACCTTATGAGCCCATACAAGAGCTCCTCACAGAAAGTACCTGGCTGAACACATGCTGTGTGTAATGCGGGCGGCAATCAGGGTGTCACCGTGAAGCTTGGCACTCGTCTGAAATTTGCCACGACTAGAAAATACGAGTGACAAAAGAAATATCACGGCTGTTATAGTCCTTGTTGAATAACTTGTTCTCCATGCCTGATTTGCTCTGCTGTTCTCGCACAGAAGAGAATAATTACGAGAAAAAAAAATCTTAAATCTATTAAGGTTGAATAAAGGAGCAATGTGTGGGGTTAAAACGTAAAATGCACAGCTAACGTCCCCACATGTTGAGTTTAAACATGATTAGAAACCGGAGCCATATGACCTGTAATAACCACTCTGTGATTTGGCTTTGTTGCAACAGCATGAGTGACCCGAATCAACCTTATCCATGACAGCTCGATAATGCTCTGTATGCACAAGAGCTCTGCTACATACAGCATGAAAGGCCTGTTCTTATTGTTGAATGCACACAGTGTTAGCTCCACAAGGGTTGATGTAAAACTAGCTTTAATTGGCACAACACTGCAGGCCTACACCTTGAATGAGTTTACTCAGCTCATGCCGACATGCTCACAACGACTATGCTAACTTAGAATGCTAGTTACATTTGGGAATTAGTAAATGAAGTGGAAGAACTCTTCAATATTTCACAAAAAAAAGCAAAAAAGGAGAAAAGGTAGGAAAACATTTGCAACTTTGTCAAAATATATTTTGTAAATATTCAATTCTCTGATAATCCCTTTGTTCCTATGTTATGAAACACTGCTTTAAAGTTTTGCTCCATTATTCCAATTATAATTTGTGTGAATTTCTAATGTTTTCATTTTGTATCTTAAACCCAATATCCCAGTAAACCCACAACGAACAGAATTAATAATAATTTCTCTGCCACATTCCTCTTATCGTCTTCAATTTGAATATATTTCTTTATTTTTTATTTATTTATTAAGAACCCTGTTGAGCACGGTAAGATCACAACAAAGAAGAAACGACGGTCTGGACTTTATCTCCTTGAGTAAACATAATGCAGAATGAGTCAGGTCTATCCTGACATCATTTTAATGAAAATGTCTCTGGGGGAGGTAACAGATAGGGCCAAGCTAAGGCTGGGACTACAGGGAGTGTAGACGGTGTGCAGATAGGCCGAGGCAGAGGAGGGATAAGGCAAGGGGAGCCGAGCAGGGTCAGTGGAGGCGGTGTAGAAGGCACATTAAGGCTGACACATCGCAGATCAGCGGAGACGATGAGTAAGAGTGAGATAAAGCCGGGATGGGGAGGGATGATGATCTTGCATGTGAAAATACTATTACAGGGCTGACTGGGTTTTTATTGCAGAAAATAGATGCGCTGTTAATATTAAAAGTGGCAGGTGGTTTAATACGCGTACTGATAACGTTAGACTGCTCAGTGATATCAGCCAGGGTTTGACCAAGGTTTGGATTTTTAAGGCAGATCCTGATACAGAGCAGAAACTCTGTATAGCTGCTAGTAGCTGATATTTTATGCTGGAATCTTACATCTAGAAATGTGTTGTTTCCCTTGAGTTTTTTTTTGTACCCCAAGAGCTATTAATGTAGCCCTCTGAAGGATGGTGTAGTAGATACCAGTAGCAGTTATATATGTGTTTTCAACATAGGTATTTGTACAGATCACATGTCCACATTAACCCGCCAGACAGCCCTGTGGCACAGATGTGCCATTGGGGCAGCAACAATTTATTTCTAACCTTTAGAAGCATATCTTTGGTTGTCCATCATAAATTGTATCTGGAAGAGATCTGACTGCACTGAACTTTGACTGACCTGCTTTGTCGGCTCTTAACTGGTCAGGGAATCAGAACAACTGTGTATGGTTTAGAAATCATAGTTGAATGATGACTATAAATTAGATATGATCTTAAAAACTTTCCACCAGGAGACCAATGTTCAAGTTCCAAAGTGTTGTACAGTTATTTTTGAAGTTATGTTTGTGAGGTGTTTTCTGTACTCATGTTACATGGTTAACGTTTTACTCAGTTTAAGTACTTATGTTTGGATTCGTAACATTAACCACAAATTTACTGCAACAGTGCGTAAGAACGTGAAACAGGAGTGTGACAACGCGTCAGTATGTGAAGAGTCTGGATGAGAACAGAACATGTTGGTACTTTATATAATTGTTGAACTTCCAGTTAATTTAAGCATATAGTAGCACAGGCCTTGGTCACATATAGTAATGCGTATATAGAAACAATAGTGTTCAACTTCTCAACACATTAAGAAAGTGGAGATATATCACCCGCTGGAGGATGTAGCTCTGAGTCCGACAGGCCTATTAACTGGTCTGCTCATAGCATTTGTAAATCACAAATTACTGTAACTCCTAGTGCCCATTTGTGCATTGTGTAGCGTTTGCATTTTCAGAAGAAGGTGCTTAATTGGACAGAATATTTGTTCAATATGTGTGTGTTTGTGCTCTCGTCTAGACCCTTGAGGTGAATCTAAAAAGATAATGTCTGCTGAAGTGCCTCACTGTGTACCTTGGGGAAGTAAGCGCAGCCTTATCAAGGAATAGAGGAAGTAGTTTTGCATTAACCACTTAAGCTTAAGACAAGATAAAACACTGAATATTTAAAGTTCAAAGCTCAAATATATGGTCCCAGGCTTATCCTACCTTCATGTACATTTACTTATCTGCCTATAATTATTGTGGAGTTCTCTGTCCTCCAGTGGTCATTAATCAACACAGATATATTTTTAGAATACAATATTTCTCCTGCAGCGACTTAGGTCTCTGTGCTGGTTTGTATCTTATATTTTGTAAAACCCTGTATAGTGTGGCTGGAACATATTCATATATTTTAATTACAGTGGGACATATTTGTTGCTTCACAGCAGCAGCAGCAGTGCAGATGGAGCAGTGAAAGCCTGGACATTAAATGGATATTATGTCCAAATATTGCATTGTGGAAAGTGTCACAATTAAATTAATGAAAATATGAAAACACAAAACAGTTGTATCTTTCAACATTTGAATTATGTATACATCTGTAGTACTTAATTCTTTTTTTTGTCACGGCATATGTTTTAACTTTTTGGAGGATACTTGTACCAATGGTTTACTTGTGATACATTCAATTGTTCAGCCATTCAGTAGTACTAGTAATGGTTATGTTTGTTTATTTAAATGGACTTATGCACAAAAGACCAGCCTTTGTTAATAGTTTGCACCCACACAAATTGAACTGTATTTTTGTTTGGTTAATTTTTTTTTTGGTCTCTTGATTTCGCATTTGTAAGGGTTCAAAAATAATGTGACATTCATACATTGTGGAAATGTTATCAAAGGATAGCCATGTTTTAACACTTCATTTTTACTCTCCTAGAGGGCTATTACATAACAAGTTAAAAAGGAAAGATGTACAAACCTTTACATTTTAAGATTTATGATGTTACAGAAAGGCCACAAAAGTTTTAAAACATATTCAAAAAATATTATAATTAACTTAATTTGTATTCATATATATATATATATATATATATATATATTAATGTTAAAAAAAGCAAAACATGTTATTATACTGACCTACATTAAGTAATGTTTAGGATTATGAATAAAGAAAATATACAGTTTGAAGAATCATAAAAAATATGTAGTTTGTGCTGAATCAGAAATTTAACTTGAGAAAAGTTATTAAAAATGCCTGTAACAAAATTTGTGTTTAATTCAAAAGTAAAAACTATACTTAGATGTAATAAGTGTATATACATTTAAGTAATTATCAGGTTTTTAAAAAACGTAAAGTTACTACAAAGTTACTCCAAAGTTAAACTTTTAGTAACAGCAAAAACTATACTGTACATTTCCATATCCAAGTGTTGTTCCAAAATCAGCTAAATATCTTTAAATCTGAACATTTTCATGTCAAACTTTTCAAGTATTTCCCCCACAGTGCTTGCCAGGATTGAAAAGCCTTTAAACCATAGTGTGAAGTCTCCACTGACAGCCAGGCTAATGGAATTCTTTAGGTAATGTTAACTGCCCTTGATGGGTAAAACAGGACTAAACCACAAAGGACTGCTGCACTGCTCTCTGTGGGCTGAAACGCTCAGAAATGCTGCACTTGTGGCTCCAGCCCAATCAGAAATGCCATAACTGACATTTCCTACGAAGCTGTCGAAGCCACAACTCCTCCTGGGGTATAACTGATTGGGATGTGGCCACACATTGAACACATTTGCACATTTTTGACACATTTAGATCATGAGAGCAGCAGTGTTCCTATTAGCATTAAGCTCCGTTTTACAGTAATGGATACCAATGGCAACCTAAAATCATGCATGGTGCACAGTCAAAATGTATCCGTCTGAAGTTGTTCTACTACAAGTTTTGCTGGAGTTTTGACCCGTTTTGGGGAGTTTTACGATCTACAATTGGAAACGTACACATAGTTGGTATGACTGATTCCAGTAAAGATTCAGTATATTCAAATTTGTATACAGCTTGCTGCAAAATAAATACTTCATGTTGAGAACTATTTTCGGAAACTAGGGGGGGATTTGTACTTTAGACCAAAGTATTGGCCTACGATAAGATAAAATAAGATATCATAATCCTTTATTTGTCCCGCAGCGGGGAAATTTGCAATACTTATAGTATACTACTTATACTATCCTTATAAGTTAGAAGGACTGCCAGAAAAGTTACGGTTTGCTTGCGATTTATTGGCAAAGGGAAAACTGTTTGGAACGTACTGATAACTGGGATAACCTTTTGCCAAATAAATAGCCCCTAATAATGTCAACAGTGTTTTATTTGTGGATTATCCAATGAAAGAAGGAAAAATATATATTGTGGGAATAAATGTTGCTGTTTAGTTTTTCAAATGTTTTATTTTACTGCTGCAGGAAAATTCTAGTCACCTTTACTGTCCTGAGGTCGTGCAAATTCCAGCGGAAGTTATTACAAAAGTCCCACACATAAAACCAATCTGTTTTTTGAAAAATGACCCTTTCAAACATGTTTGTAGTCACTTTAACCCACAATTAGTTTACTTTCACCAGTGAGTTAACAGGTGATGAGGTGCAAAGCTTAAGTATTGTTGCTATGGTTACCTGCAGTTTAATGGACCCAAATGGCTGCCTTATTCCAACCTCCCAATCATACGCCGCAATAAATCATAATCCATCCATCCATCTTCCGTTACCGCTTATCCAGTTAAGGGTCGCGGGGGTGCTGGAGCCGATCCCAGCTCTCAATGGGCGAAGGCAGGGTACACCCTGGACAGGTCGCCAGCCTATCACAGGGCAGACATATATAGACAGACAACCACTCACACTCACATTCACACCTACGGGCAATTTCATAGTCATCAATTAACCTAAGCTGCATGTCTTTGGACTGGGAGGAAGCCGGAGAACCCGGAGAGAACCCACGCTGACAACATGCAAACTCCACACAGAAGGTTGTCCGGCCTGGGAATTGAACCCGGGCCCCTCTTGCTGTGAGGCGACAGTGCTAACCACTACACCACCGTGCAGCTGTATACATCATAATGAATGACAAATATCGGCCGGGGAACATCTGCAAGACAGTACAACACTTGACCCCCTCGAAAAAAGCCTCACAGATTGTCCGAGCTGCAGGCTAAACTGTTGATATAATAAATATTAAACAAGTGATGTCAAGCGGAGGAGGATGTTTTAGTGTAACGTCTCTGTAGGCATTGGTTTTTGTGTAGGTGTCAGCGAGCCAAGTATCTCTTCACTTCAAGAGGCATCACACATATTGATCAACAGCGCTGTGCATCCAAAAAGGCCTACACTGTGTGTGTGTGTGTGTGTGTGTGTGTGTGTGTGTGTGTGTGTGTGTGTGTGTGTGTGTGTGTGTGTGTGTGTGTGTCACGCTTTTGACACGTAGCAGTCCCACAGTACAGCAGTGTAGGAGTAGCTAATCCAAATGCCTCAGTGCTTATAGGAGATGACCTACAGTTGAGCCGCTAAAATCTCACCCACTTTTCAGGCACAGTGCGCCGGTACCGCAATTTTCTCCCATTGTTGTGAAGAATTATAACTGATTGTTGGATTTTATCACGATTCAGCTCCAGTGATGAACCCCCCCTCTTGGGTGATGGCTTCCAAAGTTTGATTTATGCAAAGCCACTGCGGGGAAAAGTCAACTAAATCCCGACTGGTGAATGTGCAGTTGTTTCTCTGAGAGGTGAAGCACGTTCCTGGAAGCGGTGTCAAGTCGCGGCAACTCTGAGCAGCGATGATAGAGCGAGTCCGTAATTAAGAGCAGATAAACAGAAATGTAAATGGGAAGTGGAACTTTACAGGCAGACACGCTGCTTGATGTTTCTGCCTGGAAATTGAGTTGCTTTCAAACGGCAAGGAAGTGAGTATGTGTGTGTGTGTGTGTGTGTGTGTGTGTGTGTGTGTGTGTGTGTGTGTGTGTGTGTGTGTGTGTGTGTGTGTCTGGTGTCGGGTTACTTGATTAAACTGGAAGAATGCCTAATTACATCAAACACAGCTCGCTTGGATGAATATTTGTGTGTTCAAATACACTGAGGCTACATCTGCAAGCTTTAGATAAAGATTTATCTGAAAAAAAAAATGTGATTCTAATTACCATCTGCAAATGAGATTCTCACTTTCAGTCTGCAGTTGTACTTTTTTTGGACACTGTTCTTGTGACATGTTGTTATACAGTAAATTCAGTTGCGTCCCAAATGGACCGTGTTTTTCCCTCCACTGTTTGAAGTTTTCAGTCAACAATTTCAGTCTCCAAGTGAACAGAGCGGCAGCGAGCAGGCTTGGGTGACTCAGCTACACATAAATTGAATTAACCTCAAATAAAAGTGTCTGTTGCTGCTTTTTTGTCCCATAATAGTGATTCAAACTACATGCAGTGAAGTAGTTTTTCACGGACACAGACATTTGTGACTGTTATGAAAAGAAATGGTCAAAAGGTCCACTATAAGCTTCTACAGGCTACAATGGTTATTGAGTTAATGTGCACCAATCTGCAACAAAAACACCAGAAAGGGGAACAAAAAATAACAATTTACTTTGCCTCCACAAGTGAAGCAACTGATCAATATAAATTAAATATACATAAATAATTTAATCTATTATAATGAACTAACTTTGAGGACATTTCAGTCCATAATTTTAAAGAAACTGCATACATGCTGGTGAGCCTAAGCCTTTAAACATAAAGACCTTCTTGAAGCAAAACATTGTTATAATTTTCACTTAATTCATTTTTATTCAGGAACAATCAAGAAATTGCTCAACATCAACTCCACCACTTTCAACTTGTTGCTGTGGCCGTGTCAGCGCATGCAAGCTAACAGCTAGCTTGGTGGTTAGCAAAAATATGGAGGTAGACATATGTTTTTTATGCTTTCCCTCACTGTTAATTACCTCGTCACCTCAATCCCAATGGAATAGAGCACAATCGCTCCTGTCTTTCCATCAGGGCGGTCATCAAACACACCAAAGATGAATTATCCTCTGAGGACCCTGAATAATATCTTGGCAATCTGGTAGATAGATGTTTGCCTAAGTTTTATTGTCTGGTCATATCAGCAATCAACATGGCTAAATATCTCAAGAGAAATTTGTTTGTTTCAATGAAATTGCTGCAAATCATTAGATTATTCGTGCAGCTGAATTGTTTCGCATTGCACTAAAATTTTGTGAACTGTGACATGCAAATGAACACAGTTGACCAGCAACAAACGCCCCAAAAGAGCAAACCTTCGAGATAGCGGAGAGGTGGGAAGTCTAAAGCTTTGTTGCACAGTCCGTCAGTGGCTGCTGGTGATTATTTGCCCTGGTGGGGCTACAGGCACTGAGCCATATCATTAACATATTGCTTTGTACACTAAGCTTTGACTCCAAATAGAATACTTTTGCATTTACTCAACAATTGAATCAGATAAACAAACATTCCATCCAACAGCTCAGCTTTTCTACTTAATGTGTCTCTTCTCTCACAAAGCAGAGGCATCTTCTAGAAAACAAAAACACCTGAAGTTGATTTAAATTGAATTATTTGCATTCAACGTCAATGCTGAATGCTCTTACACGAGGACAAGGCCACTTCGTTGTGTGACCAGGGCTTTAGACAGACATTGATTTTAATCACCATCCTCAGCTCCTTTTGATAACAAAGAGAAATAATCAAAAGAACCCCAAAGGCTCCCATTTTACTGTCCTCTGAGATAATATATTCAAGGTTATGTGACCAACAAAAAGCTTATCTGTGGAGCTGTCCGAATATGCAGAATGATATACAGACTCATGTCTACGTTACCAAATTACATCACCAGTTATTTGGAATATGTTTCACGTAGGGAGGATATGCACATCATATTTTTTCAACTCTGTGAAGAGATTACTGCAAGGTCCGGGAGAAAAAAAATCAAGGGTCACAGCTGCTCCACAGAATGGATTGTCCAGGTTATTATTTGTGTTTGCATTCATTCTAGAAGAGATTCAATGTCTTAAATCCCATATCAGACACAGAATCAGTACCAGGAGAGAGAGCAAGAATGTGTTTTCTAATCGCAAAGCACTTCAGTCAATGAATGTCTTTGATGTCACATATCATGTTCCTTGTTATGCAAATAGTTCCTTGTTAGAAACTCAATGAGGATAATTTATCTGCCCGTATCTGGATTTCTGCTGTGAATACGTAAAATGAGAAAGATTAAGGAGAAAATAAATAAATAAAAAGGAGAAGGAGGTGTGAAAATGAGAGATTTGGGGAGCATATTGTCTCACAGAATGGAAAGCTGTGAAATACTTTAATTTACCACTGAAATGATTTTCCACTTCTCCTGTATGTGTTCTCGGTTAGTCACTGATACCTTGTACATCGCAGCTCCACAGGGATAAATTGGCGGAAGCAGATATTTATATATATACTCCATCTTTTCTCACTTTTCTTTTTGAAAGTGTGAGGATATTGAAAATGAAGTTGAAGATGTCACAGATCACCATGGTCAGCTGAATAGGCCTGCACACGCCGTGCTTTGTATAACAAAATGGTTTTCTCAGACGGCCATTCCACTTTTATAAGAGCTAAGAAATGGAGCTGAAGTTCAGACATGTGTAATGGAGATAAAGGTCCTGACATACACACATATTTTCTTCATAATGAAGAGGAATATTAGCATGGCACAAACGCTTTCAACAGAGATGACCATTTTAAAATAAACTGTGATCGCTTTTGTACACAATTGTAAAGCATTGCAGAGGGATGCAACTATGTCAAGGCAGGTGGGTTACTCAGGACACGAAGAAACACACTGTTGAGTGGGAAGTTGTTTGGAAGAACTGTTCTCCAGAAAGCTGCAAGCAGCAATACAGGGGGCCAAGCCACCGGCCTGTTCTGAATAGGCACTGCACTTGTGAAAGAATAATTCTGATCAATTACAACTTATTTTTATAGTTTTATTCGTATTGGTAATGATGAAAACAGGCAGTCAAACAATCAGGCAGTTTTTAAGCTAACCTTCCGGTTGGCCAAAGTTATTTAGAGGTTAAAACAAATATATTTATTTATTTTGGGGGGATTTTCTGATCCATTGTAAACATTCATCTTATGTTACATTCTGTTTTCTGTGATCCACCGACCTGCTGTAATTTTCATGTTTATTCAGTTTATTTCCAGGTTTATAACAGAATACTGTTATGCTAACTTTAACATTTACCTCCAAAGGAAGTGGTTTGGAAAAGAAGAACAGTCAGGATGGACCTAAGATATTCTCCAAAAATAGCATTAAAAAAGTAATCAGTATTAACTTAATCAGATCGTAATTTGACAATCAACATCTCTCCATAAATGCCATTCACTGTCCTTGGTTCTGAAGTGTCTGCTGCCAGTGTTAGCTCGGCTGTGTGCTTCCATGATGTGGACTATGGCAGGCATTTATGAAATGTTGTTGCTATCTGAAGGTCCCTCTTTGTTGTAACAGAGGGGGGTGAGACGGAAACTGCGGGGTGCGCTAGCTGGCTCATTGTTGTCTCATTTGTGGTTGGAGAAACAGTAAATTCATCAAAAGAATTGCTCCATATTGCTATTTTCTAAGCTACTGTAGCTGTCATAGGGACGCTTAATGAAAAACAGCAGTTATACAAAATTAGCAAGATTGTGAACATAGTGGAGCATTTAGCAGCTGAGCCTGATAGTTCCTGCAGGCGTTGGTGACTCAGGGAGACTAAATCAGAGCTGAAAAGAGAACGACGGATTCAAAATGATTCCAGTCACATGCCACCAAATCAGCGTATTGACTGGAATTGTTTGCCAAGGAACACCTAAGAAAAACTAATGTAGTTTAATGCAAATGTAAGTATGAGTGTTCAGTTATTGTTCAAAGTTAGTTGATTTAACTGTACAGTAATCTTTGAGGATGCAGTTTGTTTGTGGCGCTGTGTAATTGTATTGCAAAATACCCAACTTATTTCTATTATTATATCCACCCCATTATTTATTTACAGACACCTCTCTGTATAACACAATACAGTTGAACAGCACCACCAACCAGGTAAGATTTACTGCAGAACTGTTGCCTTTGACAGCATTAGTATAAGCTGTATAGGCGCTTTAATTGACAGAAAATCCATGCTGTGAACATCCCCCGAACCATCGTCTGTGGGTCTGTGTCCAAAGCTGCTAAATGTCTGTGATAATGAGAGCTGCAGAACAGGTGGGATCAATGTGCTGACACTCATACATTTTGCAGGGAGGCCTGCCAAGGACAGAGAGACTTGATCTCTTGTGAATGTTCCTGCTCCCTTGCAGGTACAACAATGACACTGGAAATGAAGAGGTGTCAACTTGACAAGTTCAAATCCACTTCCCACACAGTCTACCCCTCTTTCTCTGAGGCTAATCTGCAACTCAAATACACTGTGTGACATACTATATAGGTAAAAAAATGTTTACTCCAGAGAGAGTATAATCTGTCGGCTGCTGGTTTTCCTGGTGCTATATCCACTGAGTTATCATCCCCAGCCATCATAACAGATGTTTCATCAGCTAGGCACTCTGCCCACTATAAAGAAAAATATCCACTTTACAAGAGCAAGCCATGAAACATATGGCTGATCAGGCATTCCAGCACCTTCTACTTCATTCTGTGGGCTCTCTGGCTGCATATTTGACTTTAAATCACCCAGCAGCCCTTCTCCCTTTTCCCTTTTTATTTTCTGACTCTGAACTTTTGGATTGTGACAAATTGATGGGGTTGCGGCGAAAGGATTTCACAATGCTATAAGTTACGGCGGGCGAAAGCCTTAAAACAATGGGCCATTAGCATTTTTAGCCCCCATCCATCAGCAGGCAGTGCCAGCCTTTGGCAGCCATTCATCACATCCGTGCCACCGAGCAGGCAGGCCTTCAGGCCCCCGCTGCACTGCTTATAAAGAGATGTATGAATGCAACATGAACACGGTGGGCTAAGATAAAGACTGATATAGCACAATTCAACCGTGACCGTGAAGATCAATGTGTTAAAAGAAAACTATGACAACATGACTGATAGTTTTAATACAAGCAGTGAATAAGCAGCCGGCGTGTGGAGGTTAGCTTCGCGTGTTTATTGTTGTAAAGTGTGACTATAATATGATGCACTGTAAAAGCCACTAAAAGCAGCGGCGTGCCTTCCCGGGGTGTAAAGTCTTAGGAGGCTGCTTCAGACTGTTTTAATGCACACTGTTTGATGCAGGTTAAGTTCCTCACACAGCAGTCTGTTTGTCTCAGAGCTCAGTTTAGTCGGGGACTCTGAGCCAGCGGCTGCTAGAGCGCCTGTCCATTAAGCTAGCTCTGGGGAGAGACTAAAAATTAACCTTAATGGACACTTTTCTCTTTGAATACTAACAAGGGGCGCTTTGCTAAGTACCGCCGTGTCTCTCCTACTGTGTGTTTGGCTATTCTCAATTATTTATTTCGCCACAGAGGAGTCAATGTGTTGAGAGTCGCCAAGCCGACAGACAGCCTCCAAGGGTGTAGTGACTCCGCCAGGGCCGCTAACTCGCAAAAACCCGCCTCTCCTCGCCATCCCTCTTTACCGCTGAGCAGCTCTCCATAAATGCCAATTAGCAAAAATTTAAAACCAATTAGAGCTGCTTTGTGCTCAGTAAATCTGATTATTAAAAGCCATGTACATCTTCCGTGCAATCAGCGCCTGATGCTGTACCACAGACAGACTCCCATGCCAAACCTATCAGTCTGCTATCCAAGCCAGTGACTGCTTCACTACCCTCGGTCCCCCTCGCCTTCTAATCTGACTATAATGACATTTGCGTAAGGCAATGAACAGTGTTGTGCCACGCTTTTTCTTTCTGAGACTCTGCCACCCACCACACACATCGCAGACATTTTTACGACTCCTGGGTGTAATATTTCCTTCATTTGCATAATGATGTCCCCTGTTTATTATAAACCTGCACATCCATCTCACTAAGGCCCATTGAACAAGCAGTGGATTTGTACAAAATTAGAATGCAAATGGAATGTAATACTGTTGCACTACCAGTGATGGGCCAATAAACTGCTTCCCCCCCTACTCCCCTCTTTCCCCAGCAAATAGAAGCACCGTGGACCGCAGTCACACACCTACACAACACTTAAAACAACAAAGATGTCATCAATCAAACTTCTGGAATAAAGTTTGCAGCAGAGGTAACATTAAAAATGTTGCAATCAGCAACTTAAACTGCTTTTTTGACATTGTTGCTGTGTTGTTGACGTGACCTAAAGAGGAGGCTGACTTGCTTCAGAGATAGAAAATCATGCCATCCAAGCATTTTACCGTTAAATCAACAGATGAATTTATCATGTGAACGAACGATCCATATGAGTGTTAAATCTGTCTCTCATAGCAGTGAAGCCCCTGGCAATGCAAGGACATTTTTTTTGGGGTGGTCAAGGTAAAATACTTCTAACCGCAGCAGGGTAATATATTCACACAGTAATTAATATGCACACTAGAGAGGCATATTATTTTATGCCTGGTAGTTAGAGTTTTATAGCGCTTTATCAAATGCGACAGCAAAATAAGAACCCTTTTGATTATACAAAGAAAATGGCATTCCCTCATGAAATATTAATGCTGGTGTTCTATCTTTGTCCCTTTAGCTGGGTCTGAATATCAACTTTTTGGCACTCAGGCCATGATAGTATGCGCCACAGGGCCCGCTCTCTCCTCCCAAGGCATTTAAATAAGTTTTCTGGCAAGATAGATTTGACCGAGTCCGTAACGAAATGCGCTGTGACGAATGCTGACTCAGGTGTAGCCCACAAGCAAATCAAGACAAAAATCACTGTTGCAGTTCAAACCGAACGCTGCCTTTTTATTTTATTTTTCCTCTCTGCTCCAGCGTACTCTGACGATGGCTTCTTATGGAAATGAAAACACAGTGTGTTGATTGGATTGAGATCACCCTGCACTGGTCATTTAACATTTTCCCTACCTAAAAGTTTTTTTTTCCTCACAAAGCCAACTTCTGCCTCCCCAGAGAGAGGGACACCTCAGGGAAAGCATTTCACAGTTGGAATATAATACATTTCAGCATACCATACCAGTAAAAAATACCCAAGGTAATAAATATATGATTCATATTCATGGTATGAAAAATAATATTCTCATAGGAATTCTATTTTTGAGTGACTTGATTGATTGAATTGGATTGGAAAAAATGAATAACACTGCACTGCTGTCATTACATACCTTAAAAATCCCAGAGAATGACGAGCATGAAGGCTTTTATCCACTGTGGTCCAAAAAAACAGCAAACAACAAGACAGCAAGTGCAGACAATACAATGGACATATGAATCGCAGGCGGAAGGATAGCTATATTAACATGCTCTTATTATCTTGATCATGAAAAGTGAATCTACACTCGAGAGGGAACTTGAGTTCTCAGCCCGGATATTAGACTTGCCAATTGTGAAATGCATCAACTGTGGTCATGATCTCAGCATTCCCAGCCAGAGGAAAGAGCTGCAATTTCAAGCAGAAGTCATCTGTTCTACTACATGTAACAAGCTGTGAAATGTCTTTGAAGCGGTAAAGAGGTCTGCAGTATCATGAGACTTTTTTTTACCCAGGAACCAAATTGACACCAATGGACAATGGATTACAGTTTTTGAAGGTAAGTAGAGTTCGTACATCTCATGCTTTTCCTTTTATCATTCTTGATACAACTACTTTTGTCGTTTTTTGTTGTGTTCGCGTACCACACTTCATACAAACTAGTTTTTTAAAGCATACTGTGACCTTTAAGGTGCTCAATTCTAAATTCAGAGCATATATCAGCGAACAACTTTATGCTGTGTAAAGATATAGTGGAGTAATGTGTACCTGAGGATAGAATGATGTCCTCTCCCTCTATGTTTCTTGTAATCAGAGCTTCTCTCTGCTGTGTTTAGGGGCTCATCCATCGCCATGTTGAGAGCCGGGTTGACGCAAACCCTCAATCATAGATAATCATGCTCTGAATTTAAAATAAGATCCTCAATATACAGTGAAATGGAAGTTAGCAAGCTTTCATGCATGAAACGTGAGTGTATCGGTATATGTCGGAGGGGTTCTCGTTTTTAAGAGATTAAAAAAGATTAAAATCAGATGTGATGAATTGCTTGAAAGTGAATAGAGAAACAGAGCTTTAGATAACTGTTAGCCTTCACCCACATCTCCCTCAACCACGTGTTAGAGCCAAGGAACAGGATAAACTAGACCTCAGTCACATTCTTTTGAAATGTTAGTTGTTGCCAACTGCACTTCAAAAACACTACTTCTATGATATTGCTCTGCTCACATATTTAGCATGTAACCAAATATGCATGAACAATTAATTCAGGTACACAAGATTAGAAGTTATGCAATTTAATTTCATAGTGTGTTTAAGGCAGCAAGGTAAAGGAACAGGCTGAAATATATGGGGCTAATCAGAGGGAATGAGACATGAGAGTTAGTGATATGGAAAACCAGGCAGAATACTGAATGCAAACTGGAGGATCAGCGATGATTCCTGAGAAAAGCAGGTATTTACATTCACATATGATTTATGACTCTTGACCTGCAGGGGCAAAGGAGGAAGCAGTGAGGTTATTAAGGAGCCACACAGTCTGCAGAGTAAGGAGGTCAGGAAAACGTTGGTCTTTGACATTGGAGAGCGGTTTTCATTGCACGCTACCTACAGATCAGCGTTGGTTTCTTTAAGTCATCATTCTCTAGCTAATTAAGTTTAAAGGGTAATTTTAAAGATTCGGTGGGTTAGTCTTTGAAACATAACTGAATTGAAGAAAAATGTTTCATTTATCAAAATCTCAAGAAATGATTAAAATAATGAGCAGAAACATTTTTTTTCATTTACTTGTGAATTTTTTTTTAAAACTAAATCTTTGAACTAAGAATTTTCTGCTTTTCACACTTTAATATCAGTGTGAAATTACTACCTTTGAGGTTTTGTATTGTTTAGGACAAACAAACATTAATTTGGTCTGAGATCGACATTTGTCACTACTTTTACATCTTGTGGGCTAAACAATTTACTGATAATGGCAAAAATACTTGCAGGCTTACGTTGTCCCGTATCAGTTCCTTTCTCTATTTCAAACTGTAAAACTGATGAAAAACACACACAAGAAACATTCACCCACAATGTTTGAAGTCCCTATTACATGCTCCAGGGGGCAGTAGTGGGACATGGACACACAGCTGAGACTGGCTCAAAATCTCAAATCCTCTCCAACTGCAGCAGACTCAAAGCTTTCTCGTCGAAGGGTAGGATGAGATCCCAAGATTCAATCATAACACATTAATATCCACCTCAAACTTGTTGTTTTGCTACTTGTTTGCTGCAAGTGTTTTTCACTTGTTTCCATGTCACTGACACATAAAGCGATTAGAGTCATCACCCCCCGAACGACAGAAACCACCCGTATCAGAATATTTCTGTGAGTGATTGATTGATTTAGCTTTTTATAGGATTGTAGAAGTGCAGGGAAATAATAGTGACTACAGTGAAATCTGTGATTAGGATTCTGTAGTCATTCTTCCAGACTGTTGCTCTGGATCATCTCTTGTGAATTAAATTACGCTCAAAAGACGCGTCATTGAGCTGGGGGTCCCACTGGAGGACCCTATCAAGGACCGAAAGAATCGCTGATTAAATCATTCATAGCAAAGCACCGTGGGAGCTGTTCTTTAAAGGCGCTGTCATGGACAGGAGTACAGTTTCTGTAGAGACAAATTCAGCAGGTTTTTATGGAACAAAAAAAAGTGCCATATTGGCTACATGGTCTGCTGTGAGAAAAGCTCACTGACTGAAATAATCTAATTCTTCACGCAACAGTATCCACTGGTGACCATCTGCAACTGGTCGAAAAATATCATACAAATTGTTGTGTTGGCTCCTGGAAAAGCATCTCCAAGCCTTTTTACAGTTCATTGCCTTTTGTTTCCATCTGCACGCTCTCATCCAGTGATGTGCTCGTTCAAAATAAATGGGTTTGCAAGGCTCGGCTTGCTGGCCTTGTTATGGGTTTTCTGCAACTTTTGGGACTGATCAAACTGCATGTGAATCCTCACAGTCCCTCGGCTGACTTTGTGCCTTTGCTCTTTCAGCAGAAGCCTCCTTGATGCTCTCTGACTTTTTGTCACCCCTGCTTCCCCAATGGCTATGTTTAACGCTTTAATCTTCCCGCCTCCTTTTGTGGTGTTCAGGGGGGAAAAAAATAAAGAAAGTTCCAGCACACTACAACAGCAGTATATGTGTGTTGAGCTGTGTTTCTGTTTCGGGCGTCCGCGAGTATACCTTTTGCACCGAGCCGTACAGCGTTGTAGCGCCGCCTCCGCCAGCTAGTCAACACCACCCACTGAGGTGTAACATGAGTGCTTGAGAGAGCTCATCCTATCAGTCATCTCGCAACCACAGCCCTGCCATCCCATCATGAGACTCTCAGCTCTGCTCCATGCTTGGCTCCCCCGTCAATGCAAAGTTGCCCATGTAGAAAAGTCTTCTGATAGAGGGGACTTGCAGGTTGACTACTGATTTATTACCCCATCCTATAAGCTGCTGTCAGAGAGTCCTCACAAATACGAGCCTCTGTTTCTGCTCATCTCTGTGCTCCCATTCCATCTCCTGTCTTTCCTTATATGTGATCACATTTCAGCTTATTCTTTTAATCCTCCCATTCTCCCTCTCCTCTGTGTCCCACCCGATGCTCCCTCGCTGCTGCCTGATTAGGAAATCTGATCCCACCATCCTACACAATGTTACTCTTAAGCAGACATCTTCTCTCCCCAGAAATAAGACTGCATGCACTCTCTGCATAACCCGACTTTGACATCGCCGTCTGCTGGATAAGTGCAAGCAAGCTGGAAGAACTTGCACTTAGCCTTGTAATTATGCAATGGGCAGTAATAATTTACTGTTTGAGAGTAGAGAGGGGGATAAGGGTCATTGAGCAAGGTGCTGCCTCTGCCATAAGATGAATGCACTACACAGCAATGTGTGTGCAGATGAAAAGTTTGATTCATCCTTCTGCTCTCCTCCCATTTTTCACTGCTTGTATTTCAGACAGCATACCATGCAGCGTACAGGTTGTAGGTGCAAGGTTCAGCATACAGGTCCTGTGTTTAGAATGTGAAATGTGTTTCACTTTGGCGGCCCCTTGTGGTAGGCACTGTGTCAGCCATAGTATGCTACTCCCTAGGGGACACAGAGACAAACCTTACTGATATGCATACCTTTAGATAAATGCGATGGCATTTTTTCATTGAATTTATGTCTGAATAAGCGGCAGGGTCACTTTTACAAAAAAATTACGAGGACAATCTCACAAGGCTGAATTATCAAGCGGACAACTGCTCCTGGGCTTCAGACCTTCAGAGTCAACAAAAAAAAACCACAGGTTCGTTTTGTGATTCATTGAAAATGTATTAGAGGGAATCTGAAACATCTCGCTAAAATTGTGAAAAAATTGTTATGTAGAGGAGGCCTGTGTCAAAAAATTGCTAATTATGTTAACTCGTATGTTTTAAAAACTTATGTCTATAGTAGTGCTGCAACAACTACACAAATTTCATCATCGATTAGTTGGGTCTATGTCATGATGCACGGCACACAGTGTGTCTCCACGCCAGCCAGAAAGGTCTTGTGTACCTCATGTGATCAATTACAGGAAATGACACCGTCCCTGCTTTACCTCTGGAATAATCATTTGAAAAGCGTCTGAGGCAGAGATACAGTGAGAGAAAAGAGCAGAGGCAAACACACACACAGTCACTTGGTGTTAAATGGGCCTTTAATAACGCTGTATTCACGTGGAATCCAACACACGGTAGACAGCAGAACGTGATTTTAGTTGACATATCAACATATCGTCACGCATATTTCATTTTGCTGCCCTTCCTTAGTGTTGAATGTCGTCCTGATTCCATGTGAATGCAGAATAAGGGACACTCTCACACTGCCCCACCTGATTTGGCGAGAATGCATCCCAACACCAAATTGTTCTCTCTTAACAGGTGAACTCCTCCATGGTCAGACTTAGTTACTTTTCCATGAAACTTCCAATCAGTCCTGACAGTCTTCCAAGAAAAAATAGAACATCCGTCATTTCAGCAAGTTCCTCAAAAACAAACATATGTTTACGTTCAAGCAACAAAGCCCTCTAGCAGCTACTGGAATTGTGACTCTTGTCTGTATGCTGTTCATCTGGATGTGCTTTCTGCGTCAGATCAGGAAGTTCAACCTGCCTTAGTTTCTGATCTGGAGGGCACGGATCAACACTGATTTTCTCTCTAATTTTGAGGATTGTTTGGCAGAAATCTGAATTGAATGCCATCTGATTATCATAAAGGCTACAGTGGCACATGGTATGATACAGAGAGGGTCTGAATGCACGTCTTGTTCTTCCTCATTAAGAGCATTGTATTAAGTTGGGCACTTAATTATCATCTCTTAAAGACACCAAATACTGTGAACGAGGCCAATTGAAGTTGCCAAAGATTCCTTATGTCAGATATTATTACATTTTCACTTTGCAGTGCTGCACAAAAAAAAAAGCATACACATCCATCAAAAACCATTTGAAATATGCTGTAATAACCAGACAACCACACAAACAGTTTTTATTACTTAAAGCTAATACTTAAAGGCATATGTGCTGATTCAGTCCTGCACACTAAAATACAAGAACATGAAAAAATGGAAGGAAACTCTCTTATTTTTTTGTTTTCATTAACCCCAGAACACTACTCCTGCTAACATCTACTAGTACTAATAATATTCATCTTTATTCATTTGGAATCTGATTAAAATGTATCACAACAATCACTTCTAATCAAGTGTCTTCAGTGGTTTCTGCGACAGCCACTGTGGTGATAACAATAAATGTATAATCAAACAAACTGCATCCTATCATGGGACTAAACATGAAGTATCAACACGCTGAACAATCTGATTCGTACTCAGCTCATTGCATTATTTATTGAGAGATGTTTCTTATATGTTATTACACCTCTCTTAAAAGTCCAGGATCTGCCAAATATGATTTAGTTTTATTAGAAAACCTGTATGTTCAAGTGGGTAGGTATTATATATTACTCTGAACACAACTTGTTTTTCCAACATTATCATCACAAGAGTCCTGAATAAATTCATAAACAAATCATGTCTTTGAAGAGCAGCTTCTCAGTTTATGTAACGTGCTAAATAAATGCGGATTTTATATTCAGATTTGGAAGAAGAAGCAGCAGCAGCAGCAGTAGGCACCTGTACTGGTGATCAGGCAATGCTAATACGTTGCAGACAGCGACCAGTGGGCCGGGAGGAGGGGATTAACTTCACTTTGGAGAGGAGGAGTAACTGTCATTTAAGGATTTGCAGAGGGATATCTATATTTCCATTGCTAAGCTCTCGGTGAAGTGTCAAAGAAAAAATATTCTACATTCTTGATTCTTTGGGCTGTGTGCGTGACAAAACAGGGCACATTCACTCTGTCAAAAAGAACGCCGGAGCTCGACCTGAAATCAGTCATTCTGTCCACACAGCGTCCAAAGGACAGATCTGCTTTTTTTTTGACTAGTCTACACTCTCCCTGCAGCTCTCACACAGCAGCCTGGTGCCAATCGATCGTCATGGATTGACGGCATTTGATTGACACACTCAATTAAACTGTAAATTTCAGTCCAAGTTTAAACTAATCTGGGTTTCAATGTGGTCATAAGCTGCTAAAACAAAACATTGAGTGCAATGAGGCGCTGCTTACGACTTTCCTTGACAGTTTTCTGCGGCTATAAAGTGCTGCTTCCAAATTGAAAAGCAGAAAATGATGTTGTCAAGATGGCCGATCACTGCAAGCCCTATTCTGAATTGACAATTACCTAATGTTTCCTCCGAGGCGACCAGATGACTTCACAGAATGACGGCGTTGTGGTGGTTGGATTTATACTTCACTAAAACTAATGGGAGCAATAACTCCAGCAAACCCCATAGACCTTACAGTTTAAGTCACTCCCCTTGTCAAAGAAAACATTTCCTCCAGGGCTCGACAGATCATTTGCTTGTTCCTCTCTTCTGGGACACATGTATGTTTGATTACCGTCATCAGTGTCATCATCATTTGTAGTTCATTAACAGGGTGCTAATGCCTCAGAATGTCTGTCACACACATCTGTGATAGCAGCTATTTTTCGTGGCCCGGTACACTCAATCACTTCGGCCGGCTGCGCTGCCTGCCGCTCGTTGAACACCATAATGAGCTAATCAGAGAGCAAATGCCAACTGACCAGAAAATGAAGTGCGAACAAAAGGACTCCAGCCATAGCGACCCTTATTTCTCGCGCCCCCAGCAGTTTGGCGTGTCTTCTGCGACTTCTATCACAAGCTTTTCATGCATGCAGGTAAAAGGTCGCTGCTGAATTAGAGTGCTGAGGCACATCTTTCACATTGCCTCCTGCTGTGGCGCAGCAGGTGTGGTGACAGCTCTTTTAAGAACTCTTTGCTGCTTTTCTCACCACCTCATCAAGGGTGTCAAGGGTTCAGGCTGTCTATGTCCTCTCATGTGTTAAAAAATATATATGAAACCCTTCACGGAGGTGTACAGGGAGCAGAATCTTATGCCCCTTCCAGGGCAAAGGTTTTCACTAATTTCCTGCTCGACTCTGCAAGGTCACATCATCGAGGGTCACCAAAGTTTACCAGCTTTATTTATTTTATTTATCCATACTTCACACCTCGACACTACTTGTATTTTCTCATAGCCTTTTGGCCCCACAGAGTTTATGAGGCTTGTGTTCAAGTCATAGATCAGTAGATTAATACTGAAAAAAACAGCTTTTCTCCACAGCTTGGTGTTGATCCCCAGGGAGACTTTTCCTAGTCTTCGTCTGTGTCATTGCCAGCAAATGAAAGCCCCTCAGAGCCAATGGAGCTGTGCGGCTGTCAAAGCTCTCCCCTGTGCAACACGCTATCTTCTCCAGCCACTGCTCTGCCATATGTTAAGGCAAAATGGAGGCAACACGCTGCTGAGTTTGGCATGATATGAGCCCTAGGGAGGGGGTGGCAGCGGAGATGGCGTCCCGTTGTCACCAACATATGGCTCCTGTGGCTTTGTCTGATGGTTTCCTTTGTTATGGAGTTTCACTGTACAACACTAAACTCCAAACTATGCGCCGTTGGTTTGTTTTGAGGCCCAGCAGCCTCTTTAGTAGCGAAGTGAAACTGATTAAAAGGACCTGATGATCCTTTCCAACATAATCCCTTTATCTCCACTGTGCTTGAAGTGAGTCTCATGTGATCGCTATTGAGATGTGTGTGGTTTTAGACTTCAAACAGACACTATGAATCAAAGGATTAGTACATAACTACTGCACGATAACTTGCCATTTTGTGTGAAGCAGAACTAGGACATCCAAAGCAGTGATAGAGTGTGCAGACGCTCACTTGTTTCCGCTACAAGCCTTTCTGCTTCCCTTGACAACATTAAGATGATTGTTAGCATGCTAGCGCACTACTCTCTTTGTATTCCTGTGTGTGCCTCCTCGTTTTGCAGAGAGGAGTGTTGCTGGGTAATGCAATCCTGGATGGCCACTCCTATTAATCACTTCCTCCCAAGGAAGAGGGTTCATTAGGAAGCGATTCTCTTAATGGAGACTGCAATGGCCCATAGTAAGTGGTGCAGAGTCAGGGCAGAGGAGCTAAATCCGTCTGCCCGGTGTCAGGTCTGAGCAGGAACGGAGGGGCCGCTCTCTGGGGTCCTGCTAAATGACGTTATCTATGGGTGCAGGGACCACTCACATAAATAAACCTGGCTGTGGTCCCCTCTGCACAAGACACTCCAGCTCTGCAGGTAAAAAGGCAAGCACTGTGCTGCCATCCTCTGCTGAGCTGTGAGGATTAGATCACTTACAGGAAGGAAAAATATTTAACACAAGAAATATGACAAATTAATCTCATCGGGTAATGCAGGTGTCTCAGTGACAAATGTCGACAGTGTACCTGAGCGGGGCAAGTAATTATGCCCAAATGAACTTGTCAGAGCCTGTAGGGAGACTATCACTTGAGTTAGTATCCTCTCTACATGGCTCGTCTGTGGGAAGATGACGGCTCCCGGCCCTGAGACAAACGAGTTCCTGGAGTGCTTGTACGCTGACAAAATGATAATATGTTACCACTGCTGCGGCATGGCTTTATGTTGTGCCACTTGGCCCTGACACCACGTCAAATAACATTTCGAGATTTTTTATGTGGAGGTGAGAAAATATGTTTTGCTGCTAAGTGGTGATGGAAAGTTGAGCAAAAGCGCAGTTACAGCTTTGATCCATCTCTTTTCAAAGTGAGCGGTGGTAATCGGAGTGGATTTAGTTCAGCATCTGCCTGTTTTCCCCTCACAACGGCCGTTCCACATAGGAAGTGTTTTTAGAAGCATTACTGACCTCCGTCAATCAAGCGTCCCGCGGAACAGATAAAGTACCATTTCATTAAAGTTGCGCAGTTCCCGTTCAAAACATGCCTTTTCAGAACGGTCCGAATGCTTGTCCCGTGGTCCTACTCAAGAATCCTTCATACATACAAGTTCACACTCAACACAGCACTTCCTCAGCAACACACCTGCCATGACATAGTTTACGTCACACACCCAAGGTACAACTACTCAGATAACAATGGTGAAATACACTCTCGTTCTTGTGAAAATTGACCAGGGGGAAGACTTAACCAGTAACCATATACTGGTTTAGTTTACTCCAAGGTAGGCAACCTTTTAAACCACACCTAACTAAACTAAAACTAATAGATATGACAAATATTAAATTATGTTACTATTCTAACTCATAGTAACCTAAAATAACCTGTAAAAATGCCTCCAATGTGTACTTCTAATTGTTCTCAAACATTTACCTAAAAACATAACTTATGTTTCAAGATAGGATTTTACTCACAAAATCTAACATCATATGATCAAAATATGACATGATGCATGATTTTTCATCAAACTATTGAGCATTAAATTAGAATTGAACGCTCCACCTTGAACAGATGTTAAGTTCATTGTGCTGATAATGCCTCTCTTTCACTCTGCACTTATAGTAAAAATTTTAACGCAGGACTTGTGAGGAATTAATAGTTTTACTTATAATTAAAAGTTTCACTTCAGAAAGAAAGTTTTGACTGATGTAAATTAAACTTTATTATATTTAAAATTAATTCATGTGAGAAATGTTTAGATTCCCAGTATATGGTCAATTAATCTTAAAAAACGGGTGTTTAGAAATGAACTTTGCATGACATAAACTGCTAATAGCTTTTTCAGCATACTTTTAATGGTGCCAATTTGCCAAAATGTAAAACCCTAATATGATTTTAAAGATTAAAATAAACAGACAGTACATTTTCCATAAGCAGTCAGGTAACATAGCTATTTTTTCAAAATTGTGTACTATAACATTTACAGTGGCAAGCTATTTTTTCTTTCAAGTAGCTTGGCAATGTGACCAAACAGCTTTTTTGGTATCGCTACATTATAAGCTGTTGCTCCATCACTCAGTCCACCAGCACCTTTTCTCTGATCCATTCTGTCCACCACCTACTGCAGGTAAGTGGTCTCTTAAATTCCAATTCTGAATTTCTTTGGGAAATATCAACTTCCAGGGTTGGCACAATTGTAAGAACATCAAAAAACACATAAAAAAGAATCCAATACATTATCCCTGAAATTAAAGTTTGATAATAGAATGATTAATATTCTTGAAGCTTGTGAATGTTCAAAGTGTGTTCACACTGTATTATACTGATCTGCATTATCTTCAACACACTTGCTAACTCATCCACTGGATAAACTAACAGGGGTTCTTCAGTTGTGAGAAACACCCTCAACACTTTTGTCACTCCGTGTTATTTGCTGTTTGTTGTTTACCTTGAGCTCAGGTGTGCAATTAGATTGGATGACAAGAGATTATATTTATCTCATATTTCTTCTCAGTCAATACCAGCAAATATTAATGATGGGAGTTCATAGGCTTCCGACAGAATAAACAGCAAGAGCTGGAACAAAAGCTCTCTCCGCAGGCTGCACGGCACAGAGAAGCTTCCTCTGTACTTCCAAAATGCTGAAGGCGGGCTTTCGGTGTGTCCTCTACTCTGTCCATAACCTCATCAGTCTGAATAATTGTTGCAGTGTAAAGAGAAGATTACCTGGAGGTGAAAAATGTCCTTTCTCCTTCCGTGCTCCCCTCCCAGTCCTTCAGTTCTTCTCTGAAAAAGACTGTTGCCATGTCCTTCCAACTAATGAGACAAGATTAAAACATGAACTTTCCTTTTTGATTGTCTCACACCCAAGAGCCCTCCTTCCGCTTTTCACAATTACTATTATTACATGAAGCAAGACATCTTCATTACTGCAAGCAAATAAAAAATGGATGGATCCTAAATGGCTGATTTCACTTCAGAATAGCTGGTTGTCTTTGCATTCTTTATTTTGATCCTATAGGAATGCGAAGAGCAGCGCTGTCATATTGATAGTGTTTTTGTCTCTAAATCAGTCATTCCCAAAGACTGTGTTGCACCCACAGGGTGGTATCTATTAAACATTTATATCTGTAGAGCCCCATTGAGCCAAATCACGGAAGTCTGAATATGGGTATTGTTCTGATTATTGTAGCCTTTTTATAACATTGAATCTTATATGAAAGGCTAGCGTTTATACTGTTTGTTTTACCAATTCAGTTGAATTAAATTTGTTTGTATAGCCCAAAATTTGCCTCACATGGCTTTACAATATGTAGCAAGTCCTCCGTCCCATGACCCTCGCATCGGAAAAGGAAAAACTCCCCCCCAAAAAATATTAAAAATTACTTTTTGCCGCAGAGCTGTATAAAACAGTCCAAACATTACTTAATACTAAGCAGTTGTTTAAGTGGTGGAGGGAGTTCCAGCGTAACTTTACTTACATTAAAAGGTACCTTTAGCCGGGAAACTCCAGTAACACTTCTTGTATGCAGAGGTTTTATGGTAATGCAAACACATTGTTTTCTGTCTGTAAATAATGATTTTATCCATTTTATTACATTAGGATAGATATTAAACTCTGAGAACTTGGTAGGGACCCTATGATTAACTGTATCAAAGGATTTCTTTAAACAAGGAAGACAGCCCCTACAACTTCCCCCTTGTCCAATTCAATTCACAAACAAAATTGCATAGCTGCAACGAGAAGGAGGTAGCATTGAAATGTGAAATTATCTCTTCAGAGATCCAACAAAGATTGCAATTTTTGATACTCTTGGAAGGAGACTACCCACTGATGGGTCTGTAGTTACTAATGACCATGTTTTCACCTGAGTTGAACACTGGTGTTATTATTGCAGTTTTCCAGGCACTTGGAAACACTTCTTTATTTCACCCAAAGAAGTTTGAACAACAATCTTCCTGACACCATGGGGGTTTCTGTGGCAACCTGCCCCAACAGCTGGCAAAATCTGCACCTATTGTCATGGAAACCCTTAACATATTTTGGTTGCTCTTCATGTTTCTTGCCTTAGTCCACAACAAAGCAAACTCGGAGCAAGTTTGAAATCGATACAAGCAGCAGGCAGTGGGCATAGTGGCACTGTGTTGGGCGACTGTGGTTGAAATTCACTTGCAGTACCCATGTGGCTGTTTGAAAATGCATAGAATAATGGGAATTAAAGACGAGCCAATCCGTCCAGTTTAACAGAGTGCCTGAAAGAGATGGGACAGAGGAGAGGGAGGGAGAAAGTAAAGTGACACGTTTGACAATTTTTCAAATGCAGCTCTCTCCAGTCGATCAGCCCAGGGACAAACTTTGATGAGACTTAACTCCTGGATAACATGCTAGCCAATTTGGATGTTGCTCAAAAGGATGATCCAGCCGCTCCTTGTTTCGCACCTTTAAAGAGCTGCTCTAATGCATCCATCACTCTCTCCTCCGCTATCTCTAACCTTGACATGAGAGGGCTCCCCATCTCCCCACAAAAGCACCTGATTGAATCCCAATGTGAAAGAGTTTGCTAAAGCACACACTTTGTATCCTGCTTGTGGACTCTTGATTGGGTCCTCGGAGGCTCTCCCTGTTTCTCATCCCATGGGCTCAATCAGCATCGTCTGATTGGTGATCTTATCCCCTGTGACCTCTTCGAAATGGACTGTACCACCGCAGAGCGTGTGTGGTCTCACACTTCCTTATCTTTTCTCTCTCTTGTGTAAATAGCCTCTCTCGACAAGTTTCGAGGAGCTTTGGAGAAGACTTTAAAGTCTGAGCTCTCAGGTAGCTTTTTGAAACACATTTGTTCCATTCACAAACATCCACTTTCTCTGACGAGAGCTCACTAGGGGGGGGAGCACCGGGGGAGGCATTTTGATCGTCTGCCACTGAATTGTTGATGCTCCCGGAGCTTTGAGAGAATGCGACAGGCCAGAATATGAATCGTGTTCCTGCAGCTCTTCTTCAAACAGAAGTACCAAGCACAAAAGGAATGAATAGTGTGGCTCTTCAATAGATCAATCAGCCACAATTAAGCACCACATCTGACAAAGGCCACTAGAAGACTAAGAAATAAAACAATTTCTACTCTGGTCGGCCTGATGACAAAAACCTGCAGCATAAAAATCCGAAAGGACAAACTTGGTCTTTGTTTTTATGGATCATGTGAACTACAGAGCACAGTAAGAGAGACGGGTTTAAGCAATTCACAGCAGGGTTGAAAAATGCTTCCTGGGTGGTTTCACAGAGGAGGAGAGACATAAAAACAGAGATTTGCAGGGAGAGATAAACAACTTTGTGAAGTGAGGAAATACTCTGCGGCACAAGATGAAAACAGTGCTGTTTGACCAGCTGCAGTGGTTCACTGTGTTCAGAAAAGCAGCTGTCTTTACCTCTTTGTGGAAAGCATTGGAAGCCTTCGCCTCCACATACTGTGTCCCAGTTTAAGTGTAGAACTGTTCAGGTCAAGCTCTGAGTTCAGGAAACAAACACACAAACACATACACACTTCATTACCAAAGAAGTGTTAAAATTACCAGGTTTTTTTCACTGTCTCCGGCTGATTGTTTGTATTGACTTATTGATCATTAGGGCTGCAAATTATTTCCTCGACTAATTATTTGGAATAATGTCATTAAACAATATACAATGTTCAGTTAACCCAAAACCTAAAGATATTCTGTTAACAAAAAGAGGATGAAGTAAAACTTTTTCATATAAATTGGATTCATTTATTGTCAATCCACTAATTGTTTACGCTCTAATCATTATTTTTGATTACATTCTATATTGAGATTTTTTAATTGGATACTGCATTGTGAATGAATAATAACTAATGCAGTTCTAAGTTATTAATGAAAACAACTTTGGATTGTTTAGTTGTGAGAAATCCCTTCCTTCTTCAGCGTGACAGTTGTGATGTAATTTAGCTTTGTCTTTAGTTCATAAAACGCATCCCTCCAATTTAATGTTGGACCATTTATGCTCAAGAAAGAGCTGATGAGCATCCATTTATTAGCAATTTATTAAAATGAATAATGCAGACTTGAAGGCTTATTAAATGGTGAGAAACTGATTTATTAACCATTGATTAATTAACCATTAATAAAGACAGTAGTTAAAACATATTCACCCTTTAGAGAAGTTTCCTAGAAATTGCTGGTGATTTGGGTATTTAAAAGAAGTGAGATAATCTATGTGCTCTGTGCCAACGTGATGTGTTTGTGGCCCTGATCACTGACAACACAGTACAACATATATAGCTAGTTCAAGTTGCAGGGCACAATTTCAAATCGCTAGACTTGGGTGATTGGATAAATATTGTAGTGTGTTACACTTCAAGTCGCTTCCATTAGAGAGTAAACAGAAAAGTCACATTTAAACAAACTGATAAACTGCGAGAGTAGGGAACAAAAGAAAGGATATAAATCAGCAGCTCGGGAATAAGGTAGCATTTTGCCTACTGGCAAGTTTAATTGACTATTTATCATTCTAAAAAATAAGTTTCATACACTTCTCTATGTCTCTGTCAAAAACTAAACTCACTTATCCAAAAGGCAACAGGCTACAATAGACCATTTAAAGTATTTCTTATGCTATGAAATAAAAACAATACTAAATAATTAGATTTAGAAATAACGCTCTAGCCATAAATGCCTGACAGATTTTACATTCTAGATATTTACTATCTAGATCTTTAAGATATATTTTCTAAGAAAGTAATTATCCACTCTAAAAAAAACGTCAATGCTTTTTTCTAAGAAAAATGGGGGCAAAGACTTTGCCATCTAAGAAAAAGCTGGTTTTATAGTAAGCTAAGAAGTCATATCTGAGCTTTAATGAAGCAGGTGTGCAAGCGCCATAGAATGACGTAATCATGGCCAGCGGTACTATGGTGCCAAGTGCAAGTATGAACAAAGCATAACCTTCAGACAGCTCCGCCTGTGCTAATAGAACTAGGGTTACAATATTGTGACCTTTGTTATAATCCCATGACAGGACTAGAGTTGAGCTTTTCTCTTTCAAAGCCACAACACAGGATCCCTTGGTGGTTTGGGAGGGCATTGCAGTCAAAAAAGAGAGTCCCTGCTCCAAAAAGTAAGACTATACACAATTATGAGTTTGTTCCAGTATCGAGAGTTAATGTAATTGGTTACCTCCACCATTGCAATTAGTTTAACATTTAGTTTTTCTCCTTTTCTCAGCCCTGACTCATGCATGCACAATGTGTTACACTATCATTGGCCGGCATTTGTGACAGGATGACCTTAACAGAGGAAACAATGTCCTTATCTAATCAAAACATTTTGGTATTCTGACCTTTATTTGAAAGTGGACAGAGTAGAAGCAAACAGGAAATGAATAGTTAGAGGGGTATAATGTGCAACAAAAGTCCCCAGCTGGAATCGAACAATGGCTGTGCAGCTAAGTGGTGTGTGTGATAAACTTTTGGCTTCCAGGACACCCCCGGGTATCCCTTATCAAATAACAATACAATAAAAGGACAATTGGATATATATTTGTTTTAAATTACCTTGGTTATGCATAATAAGATCGCTGTGAAGGCTCTGTCAGGTTATAGACATAAACATTAGTCACTGTTTTTACAAAAACAACTTCACAGCTATAAAGTCCATAAAACAATTTGAAATCATCTCAGTAACCTTGAAGTAACAACAAACCGACTCCACAGTGCAGTGTGCCCACTGCACAGCACACATACCGACTGTGACTGGTTTTCTGACAACAAAAACAAATTGCAAAGTTGTCTTCAATTGTCATATCAGCTGCTGTTTTGTCTTCACTGAATCAACGATCCAATGCAAACCTTACTCAACCTCCCGACCTCTTGCCATCGACAGGACCAGGGCCACTGAAATAAATTCAGCCAGAGTTGCAGGGGCGTACGCCCAGGTGATAACATAATAAAAGAGAGATGAGTGAAACCTCGGCTGACTGGGGGTAGTGTTAGCTCACCAATACTATCATTCATTTTAATAATTATAGAACATGAAAAAAGGGAGGGCAGTGCTGAAATGACAGACAGTCTTTATGAAGCTCTGTCACTGGTAGGAAGAATTGAAGGAGTCATCTGACAGAAACTTTCAGTGAAGGGGGCATACATCACACTTCTTACTAAGGAAGAGTGGGGTGAAGTGTTTAATCATGGTCATTAATTGCTGAGTCATTGTAGCTGCAGATACATTATGATGATAGGTTATCATTATGAGTAAGTGTACATGTCATTTATTGCGTTTTAAAAATATATTTCTTGATTTATTTTGCTGCAAAAGCAAATTTCCTCACATGAAGGTTTCATCTTATTTTTAAGTTATGTTATCCTGCAGTATTATCTCATCACACAATGTGTACACATGAAAGCAGCTGTCAGGAGTGCTGGACAGAGATGTAAGGAGAGTAATGTCTGGATGGAGCGTTTTACTCGTCTGCATGAGCCATTGATCACTTGAACGTGATCTTCAAGGCAAATCTCTCCCCGCGGATGATTAAATACAATTGCCTTTTTTCCTTCCTCCAAATCTCAAGTATGTGTAGCTAAACACGCCACCAAGCAATGAAAGCTGGCAGTAAGAATGATGGTCATTACTCTCACTACCGAAGCTGCAAATGCCTCATTCCAGGAAAGAGCCGTATGGTGAGCATCCTTAATGAGTGTTCAGGAGCAGGAATTCATATATTTACTCTTGGTGTGATTAAATTGCAGTGCCGGCAAGGCATCAGACAGAGTGGTTGTTTACCTAACAATGCATTATCCATATGCACTATCAATCCACCCAATTCTGTAACACAGACAGAACACCTCTTTTGGGTTTGGAAATGCAAAAAACACCTTTCCAACATCAGGGCTGGATGTTCTCTAACACCCGAGAGGATGCAGAGGGATTAAACATGAATGTATTTTGCATTTTGTATTGAGGTGATTTTTCAGCCTGCAATGCCTGCCATTTAAAAAAAAAAAAAATGTGTGAGGCATTAAATTGATGTTGGAAAGGCAATAAAGCTGAGTATTTTTTCTTGGCACAGCAGCATCCCATAGAGCGAATCTGACAGACATGTGAGAGATGGGAGAATAGCTGGCTGTAAAGATCTGAGCTGCATGCGTTTCCTCCCCGCGATTTCGCAGGATGTTCAATTGTGCTCAACAAATACCACAGCATTTGTCAACACCTATCAAAGCAATTACCATCAATATAAAGAACAGCAGTACCTATCTTGAAAAAATGTTTGTGAAAATGAGATGCAGCATTTCTCATGTTTTTTGACAGATTTAGACTTGAGACAACTTTCTATTTGTATTCTAACCTTTTCAGAAGCTTTGGCAGAGTTTTTCAGATGCCTCACATTATAAAGCGTGGGCGTATAGACTAAAATTGATATCACAATATTTTTTGATAATTTCACACTGGCGGTATTATATACTGGTATTACAAAATGACTGTTTTACATGACACTCCACTCAAAACAGGATTATACCAATTCTCACTTCTTTGGTAATGTAAGGGAACATATCTTAAAGTGGCCCTATTATGCTTTTCCACTTTTTCCCTCTTCTTTAGTGTGCTATATATATTTTTGTGCATGTAAAAGGTGAGTGTAAAACCTGAAGTCAACACCTAAAAGGAGTTACCCTCCCCCTCAGAAGCTCCTGAGCTGTCTGAAACGGCCCGATTGAATTCTCTCCTTCACTTCCGTAACTTTATGAGGTCATAATGTTACGGAAGTCACGTAAAACTCCTTCTGGCTAGTTTGGCCCGCCCTCAAACAACAAAAGAGAGAGACTGAGCCGAAGCTCCGGAGGAAGAGTTTTTTGAAATGTGAAACGTTGACCAATCACAACAGAGCGGGCTAGCTGACCAATCAGAGCAGACTTTGCTTTCTGAAGGGAGGAGCATTTCAGAGAGAGGTTGAGAAGAGGTACTGCGGGACAGCCAGGATGAGAAAAACAAGGAGGATTATGAGCATTAACGCATGTAAAAATGTTTGTTTTTGAGGCAGTTTTCATGTCAGTCTTGGACTACGTTGAAATTCTGAGTTTCCTGTATTCCCGTATTTTATATGAAAGGTTTGGGTGTTTCTTCTCTCCAAGATAGCTGTGATACTCACTGGTGATTTTATCTACCAAAGCCTTCACTAGAAAATTACCATATTACCTTTCACAACCGTTTTGTCACTCAGATGTTTTTGTCAGACACGTTGTACTGACTGACTGTTGCTTCATGGAAACTGCTCATAAGTTTAGTGCAATTGACTCCTGGAACACCTCCTTAAAATTCACTTATGCCCTTTGGACATTTTGGAAATTTGATTTAAAATCTCCCAAACTCTACTTTGAATTGTTTGGCATAAATGTGTTTGTTTGTTTAAAATTTGTATTATTCAATCTATCTGTCAAAGTCAAAGTATATATCCTAATTGCAAAATTCTTGGGCTATTTACACAACTATATTTCATTTGTAATCTTAATTAACCCCTCAGCCACTACTGTTTTTTGTGCAGACCTGTTTTTATTGTCTTATAACTCAAAATTCACAAAAAGTGGTTTTACAGCCACGATTATGCATCTTTTGCATCTGCTATCTGCCCCGTCTGATTCACAAAAGATATAGGGCTAATGATATCACCGAGCAAGATGCCCATTCATTTTGGCAGCTGAGTGCAATTTTCCCTTAAATGAGTCTGATTGCAATTAATCATGTGGCAAAGTATAAATGCGCTTGGGGCCAGTGCTTCGGTTGTGAGCATCAGCCTGAGCGGCCCCGACATGCTGAGTCGATTCAGGCTGGGCTCCTGCCATATATATACTGGTCTTAACTGCTCTCCTTTCATTGAGTCTATATAAGGTGTCTGAAACAATACATCATAAATTAGGAAAACATAAATTACATTCATGAAGTGAAGAGTTTAGGATATATTTGCTACAGTGTTGAGTTTATTAAATACCTGCTGTGATCCCACGGCAGCAGAAACGTTTGTGTGTAGTGCTCAAAGCGTTGAATGAAAATTTACATTTGAAAAATAGCCTTTGAAAAACAGTGTTGAGGATGATCCACATAACTCACTGTGTCAGATTTTGGTTCATTAACAAGAAACACAGCACTAGCATGAGTGCAACAGTACGCCGTAAACAATATTTGCATCCATACAAGTGAAGAACAAAACTGAATCTTTTGCAACTCGTCACAGACTTCCTCTGAGCTACATTGGTGATTGACTCTTAGCAGCTAAACGTATGAAATTTCAGCAGTTGGGTCATCGATGGAAAATATCTCAAGTATTGATTTGTGGTGTTTATGATCTCAGATAATATGAATCTGTTGAGCTTAGAGTGTTTTGGCTTTGTGCGAGAAAAACAAACAAAATAAAACCCTCTCATAAGTCTCTTTCTTAGGGTTTTTGTTTGTACATCTTCATGATTTAGAACAGCAGTTTGTTTTGACTTTATGAAGAGCAACAACTCTGTCATGTTTGTAAGAAGGCCACGAAGGCAGAAGAAAACATTTGTTGGCACTCAGATTTTTAATACTTGAGAAATAAAGATGCCAATTTGGTTGATTTATTTCCTTTGCATCCCAGAACAAATATTTTGTACTTGCAGTATGCTCCGACTGTCTCTGTGTGTGTCTCTGTGCATGCATATGCATGTGTTCATTTGGATTTGAGTGCTTAATTGGATTTATGATGCACTGCTGAGCGAAACGCCGCCATCTCTACAAATGACGTCCACCATCGGCACTGGGTTTGGACCCAGTTTCCTCTCACAGCCCATCTGCACCTCTCTCATCCTCTCCAAAAGCCATTATAATCCCACCAATCCCACAGCCTCTCACCATGACTGCCTCCTTTCTGGCAGCCCTACCCGCCACATTAGGATTCGGAACTGGGCTGGAGGCTGCTTTTCCCCCCATTACCATCTATGAGAAAGATGATTCCCTCCTGTCAGTGTGCCTTTTCCTCGTCACTGCCGGTAAATGCATTAGAGGCTCGGCCGCCGGGGCCGAGTGAGCTGGCTTCGGGGTGGTCGGTGGTAATTCATTCAAAGCCTGTGCTGGAAGAGGCTGTTTTTATTGGCCCTTGGGGGCCTCTTTATGCTTTTGTCCTCAATCAGGTGCTATTACAGGAAAGGACCAAAAAGTGAAGAAAAATTACTGATGGTTTTCTGTAAAATGTGATCTCACAGCCGGGGCTGGTGGGCAGAGGAGAAAAATCTAACGGTAAAGCAAGGAATCTGTGTCTGCCTTTCTTTCTGTGTCGGTCGGTACATCCATGGGTTTAATGAAATATGCTTAAGCGACGGCCAGGCCGGTTTTAAGGCAACCTATAGCTGTTCTCACATGAAAGCAAGTGCAAAAAGGCAGTATTTGACCACATATTGGTAATGTAAACGGTTACTCTCTCACATTAAAACATATTAAAACTTAATGTAATGACATATTAACAGTTTTTATTGACTTTCCTGAGTAAAACTATATCAGTAAAACTAACACCGGACAGTAAAGGTCCTGCATTTATTTTTTTATTTCAAGTGCAAAGTAGATATAGATATACCTTCCACTGAAACCTGACGACCCAAGAAGCCTAGCTGCTATTATGGACTGTCTTAAGGATATCAACTGTTGGATGGCTCAAAACTTTCTTCAACTAAATAATTCGAAATCTGAGATCATTTTATTTAGTCCCCCAAACCCCATCACTCCTATTGTAAATGCACTTGGTCCTCTGTCTTTAAATATAAAATCCACGGCAAGTTCTGTTTGATTCCGACTTCACTTTCAGACCCCACATCACAAAAGTAGTCCAGTCCTGTTTCCTCCAAATCAGAACCATCTCCAAAATAAAACCTATCCTCACTCCCCCAGACCTGGAAAAAAATCATACATGCATTTGTGTTTTCAAGACTGGACTACTGTAACTCCCTCCTCTCTGGCATTAACCACAAGTCACTCTCTCGCCTCCAACTGGTTCAGAACTCCGCAGCTAGGCTTCTTACTGGTTGTAACAGACGACATCACATCACCCCAATCCTGGCTTCTCTTCACTGGCTCCCTGTTCGTTTTAGAATTGATTTTAAGGTTTTGCTGATCACTTTTAAAGCACGTCTGGGTCTGGCCCCGACATACATAGGAGAAATGTTGACCCCGTATGAGCCAGCTCGCAGCCTTAGATCCTCAGGTGGGGCCCTTCTGGTTGTTCCAAAGTCAAAACTGAAAACCAAAGGCGACCGTGCTTTTGCCATAAGGGCCCCTCAGCTTTGGAATGACCTGCCGGAGGAGATAAGGCTTGCAGAATCAGTAATCTCTTATAAATCACTTCTTAAAACACATTTTTATAGATTGGCTTTTATGTGATGTCGTCGTTTTATTGGTTCATTTTCATTTGGTCTTGGTATTTTATCTTATATTTGTTTACCATATTTTACCATTATCACTTGATTTTATTTATTTCATTATTTTATTATTTTATTATTTTATTATTTCATTTATTTTGTTTATTTGTTTATTTGATTGTCACTTGTTATTTAATTTTGTTTCTTATGCACTGTCTTGCTGGCTGTTTTTAAAAGGTGCTATATAAATAAAGTTATTATTATTATATTAAAGTGAAAGAGAGGCGTTATCAGCACAATGTGCTTAAATTTACTCAACGTCCGTTCAAGGTGGAGCTTTGAACGGACGTTCAAATAAAGTAGTGAAATAGTAGTAGTCAAATAAAGAATAATTCATCATATTTCAATTATTATATTTTATTGTATGGTTCTTGAGTAAGATAATCATACAATGTTACCAGGCTCTCTGTCAGGTAAATGTAATGCAATGTTTTTTCTCATTAGTAGAAGTATAAGGTAAGTAGTATCGGTTGAGTTGCATATTTATTAAGTGGGGGCCTTTTGTAAGTGAAGGCAATCATTTTCAATAGAAACATAGCATTCAAATTATTTCATATCTAATCATCATAATGAATCTATAGCAGTTATGGGCCCTTTGTTGCCTACCTTGCCTAAAGGCAAAGTCTGTACCTGGTGTTTTTTCCTTTTCCTTTCCTCCTTTTATTTATTTTGTATACCATGCTTGAATATACATGAGGTCTAAAGTGGCATCTCTGTTATCACGACTCTGTTTTCACAGTAATATATTTGGATGAAACTACAGCTGCAGATTCAGATGAGACAATGCATCCTTGACCTCACTCTTTTCCTGTTTTCCTCTGTCTGAGAATAGCTTTTAAAAAGAGCCAAAACATCATGCACAGCTCAGACGATAATTATCTCTGGGTGTGAAGGCTGGTCTGAGGTCTCAATTGACGGTTTGATTTTTAACATGCGGTGGTTGTGAAATAACAGTACTTTTACTGTAGTTTTTACCACTGCCCTTGACTTGAAATAGTAGTTGAAATAGTATTTAACCAAAACAGCAAAATCTTAATGAACGTATTGCAAAGTTCAGTCTTTCATTTCCAGCTCAGCACTGCAAGAATAAACCAGCACTTACAGATATAGAGGGCCGAGCAGAAATAGTGTTGTTCCCTGGTAGCACGTATATATATCCTGTCCTGTGTGGGTGAAGATTTCATGTCATATCTGTCTGTTTCTATAATGTCAATCCAGAGCTGTGTGGATCGTGTTGCTCTCCCAGTCTGATCGGCAGCCAGTTATCATTTATCAGCATGACGCTCATCTCTCATTAACAGTCCTCCTAGTCACTGATTCATTGTCAGCTTGACAGGAAATGTGCCTCCACATGATTAAAGTGGATAAGGGTCAGAAATAAGAGAAAGGTAATGAAACCAGATGTTTGATCATTTTCTGATGACTCATATCTGTTTCTGCAATAAAAGACCCCCCGTCTTTCATTCTAGGCTACATCACTTCAGCTGACTGCTGTTCCTTAAAAAGCCTGTGTTCATGGTCTCCCCTCTATCTCTTCTCTACATTTCATGTTCTACCAAATGCTTAGTTCACATACAAAAGATATTCTAATAATTTGCAAAGCTAGTCACTTTTATATCTCAATATTCTCAAGAATTCAAATAAATGAGAATTAAAATCCATTATTTTAACCAGTTACGTTGGCATCATCATGCCAATCTCGACCGCTTCATCAGGTTGAAACATGTTTTGCCACTTTCAGCTAGCTACACCAATCAGAAAAAGGCCTTAAGTTGCAGAAGGTTGAGAACCCTTGCTCTAGTGTTTCCCCAGATCTTATTTTATCAGTATCAAATGCTAAAGAGGTTATGGCCAGGGTCGGCGACATTGAAGAAACCAGCGAGTAAGCTAGATTTTGAAAGGAACAAAACCCAGTGTGCCAAAATGTTTCCAATGAAAGTAGCTAGCAGAACTAGCTCCAAAAAATTGCCAAATCTAGCCACCATCTTTTTTCTTTTTCTGTCAGAATTATTTATTTTTGTCCTACTATAATTTACATTAATTATTTACTGTTATTTGCTGTCCTATTGGCTGCATTTATTCCTGTATTTTACTCATTGTAAATTAAAATGATTCTGTGTTATTTCTTTCAAAAAAAATTCTCACTTTGTAACTGTGTCAACATAACATTCTCCACTCAAGCTCCAACTGTGGATGTTCAAAATATCCTTTGTCCGAGTATTTATAAACCTCATAACCAAACTTGATCTGCTGGTGAAGACTGTGGTCAAGTAGTGATGAGGTCAAAAGCACAAGAACAAGCAAGCAAGTGGACCTGGAGTAGATTGTTCTGTCCAAGGTCGGGAATGACCAACGAATTATCTTGATATCATTAATTAATATTGTTTGTATACAACCTATGTTTTTATGTACGCTGCAATATACACATTACTGGTATACACAGGAATTAGAGACTTTGTAGTACTTAGGTAGGTGCTGCATTTATATGTAGTTCTGTGGGAAAATCAATGCTATTATGAATACAAAGTATGAAAAGGTATGAACCACAGCATTAAAAGATACAGCAAATAATAGCAGGAGATCAGCAGTAGACCAACACAAAAGAAAGAAAATATGTATGATAGAATATGCAAATGATACAATCTGTGCACAAAAACAAAAAAAGACAGATAACAAGATATGGAGATCTAAAGCACACTCTGTTAGTCTTTAGATGCAAAATACGCAGCCTGTTCCCCCAGTTTGTTTGGGCTTTTATGGCTCTGACATATTAGACTAATTTAAGACCAAATACTTTGGTCGAAAAATAAGCAATAGTGCCATGTCTGAGAAAGTTCCAGTTAAATACTTATTACCACCAAGGGCTCAGCAATTTATATGTAATCCACTGCTTTCAAAACAACACTTTGTAGCAATATGCCATATGAACAGTCACAACTGATACTAATTAAGCTTAATTGCTCTGCAATACACAGAATGCCTGTGCTATATGGAGTGCACACAAATGAATGAAATGTTTTGCTTGACCTAAATCCTCTGTAAGGCTTGCCTGTAAAATGTTATGACAACGTTCCAGAAATTATTTAACATAAATGAAGATTAGTTTATTATGCAAACTGCTGCACTAGTTTCAACTGAGAAGTCTAACTTTTAGGCTATGTCTTCTGTGTGTGAACATTAAAGTGTCAAAAAAGGATTTTACTTTACACAAAAAAGAATAAAGAATTTTGGTTTTCTGAGATTTGTAAAATATTTAACTCCTGTACATAAATGGTTGGATAAATAAAGTGCTAAAAGGTACTTTAGTAAATACTTCACTATAAAAGAGCATTATGTTTAGATATTAACCAGGATAGTGGTTATGTGAAACAAACAAATGTCCAAATTCTAATCATAAACTCTATATTTTGTATTAATCTTGAATCTTATTCTGACGTAAAATTGGACATATTTAAGATCTTTTGAGATATTCTGAAATGAATCCTCTGCTTTTTTTTAATTTTAGTGTAATAATTGATTTCCCATTTTAATCTCAGGATTGTATTTCTGTTTGTGGCTCAAATCGTGTTCAGAATCCATAACGGCATAATGTATAGCACCTCTATATAAATGGAAAATAGTCTAAATGATTATATATATATATATATATATATATATATATATATATATACACTAAGGTTGATCGTACTAACTACTTAATAGAGCTATTATCCATGCAGGTTTTTATGTGGCTGTTATAAATGTTTCATTAACACGTTGAAGGTGTCACCTTACTTTTTTTTATTTTTATAATGTGTTTTAAATAAAGCAATTTCTGTGAAATGTTTTGTCCACCTAGAACAGACGTGTCAACACCCTAGGCTAAATTCATTTATTACCTGTTCTGGCTCCCTCTTCTCTCATTTATTTTTCCAATCCAAGATGTGCACAATGAAGTGGTATCAATCATTCAGATGTGTCAGCCCTGTACACACAAGCCTCAGGCATGATATAAAACATTCTACGAAGCAATATTCAAGTGTTTTTTCCAGCAGGAGTAGGAGGGAGAATAAAAAGCAAACAAATTCTGCCACAGTCAAGAAGAGAACTCATGAATATCAACATCAACCTTCTTTGCACGTCTTTGAAGTGCCCTTTGCAGTGAACATTCAGATTTGTCTCAGACTCCTGTTGCAATCTCATTGAACCACACGGTGCCAGTCTTAATTTGTTCCTCTGTTGCTGCATCATGCCGTAACGGCTGCAAAAGAAAGAGAAAAAACCTTGCACCACAATTAATACCGTAAGGGCCTCTCACAGATGACCCCTCCCCTGCAATTACTTAAGTGTGTGCTCAGACTGCAACATTGTCAACTCGCGGAGAGCTTTAGATGTCCGCTTGAGCACATTGTATTTCACCCCACTTTGTGAATGGCAGCAAGCTTTATGGTTGGGGTATGCATGTGTCGTCCAAACACGACCTATAGGGCAAAGGTGTTTATAGCTGTATCAAATTGTCACACTTTTAAGGCAGAGCATGGATCTATAGGTGGCCAGACTGACATTTCCCAAAAAATACAGGATGGATGCCATGAGATGAACATGTATTCATGGTCCCCAGAGGAGGAAACCTAATGACTTTGATGATGTCCTGACTTTCCTCTAGCTGCTTTTCCTTCGCTGCTATGACGTTGACATTTGGGGTTTTGAATATGTTAAAAACTATTGCTTCACACATTAATGTTCCCCTGAGGATGAATAGTAATAATGTTGGTGATCCCCTGACCTTTTCATATACCACCATCATCGAGTGAAAATGTTTGTCCAATACTTTAGTTTATAACTAAACACCTGCACAAATATTTACATTTTCATCAGCCTCAGCTATACTATGTTTTGAGTGCTGATATGCAAATGATGGTGGAAATAAAATGATAAATGCTTCACATGAATATGCTGGTATTGTCAATGAGCATGCTTCAATTCACCTGTTTGATGCACAGAAAAAAACCCTGAGTGGTAACAGAGTAAAATTGTTTGTCTTTTAATTCATCTGCAACGGTTTAATAGAACCCGACTAGATAATGCACCAGAAAATAAAACAGAAAAATGTATCAGTAGTAGATGAAAACAAGCTTTAATTCACGCTTCTGATGTTTTGTTAAAATTGTTTATCTTTTCGTGGAATTTGGATGGAACTTCCCTATTGTGAGGATGTTGTTGCATTTACCTCACAGAGCCACTAGCATGGGGACTGTAAGTCTTTTGTTCATTTCTATGCTTTATCTAATTGTACTGCATCTGTAAAGGAAGGCTGATTCCCTCCACTTCCTGTCTACCCCATGGGACCTTATTTCGGATTTTGTTTTGGTAATCATTGGCGAAGGACATATATCCTGTTGGAATTGTGGCACAAACTCGCTAGTTTGTCAGAGCACCGTTTAGTTTTGAGTGAAACCACTCAGTAAACAGTATCTCTTGTCTCGCACAGTATACGTCACCAACACTAACATGGCCGTCACCTAGGCTTGCTAGGCAACTTAGCTATGTTACAAATGTAATGTTTTCTTACTTGATGTGTTTTATCCAGAGACTCTTTTTATCAATCAGGAAGTGAAAGAACAAGCAAGACCCGTTATTCCTGTGAGTAAATCCTGGTACAAAACATAAAGGCATCGTTGCTTTAGCGAGATACATCATTACGCTATTTTAGGGTGTGTAGTTTTTCTAATTACGTATTTTCAAAGTGTTATACTGTAACAATTTATACCACAAAAACTGACTTTCTTGATTTGCAAAATTATCTTGACATTAGATTTCGAAAACATGATCCAAAAAATAATTACAGTTACCAAATGTAAACCACTGGATTAAACTCCTCCATCACTAGGCCATGTTCCACGAAATCTGCTGTATTTTTGTGTCAATGTAATTATTTATTCAGGTCCAATATTTCTGATTATTTAATACATTATCAGTTAAGGTGCATAATTGACACAAGCTTGTTTAGTTTGTCTGTTTTATGGGTTCATATGAGTTTTTGTTGTTGTTCTGCCTGCATGTTGTGATAGATCAGTTGCTCAGCAGCTGGAATCAAGGAGAGTGTAAACAGGTTTGCCTAATTATGTCCTCTTAGGAGGCATGGCTGGGCACTGTTAAGTGTAGGAAGGTAGGTGAGGTAGTTCTGCAGTACATTACATTCTGTCATAGTTTATGTGCTCATTGGTATGTAGTGAGTGGCTATATATAAATTAGGATGATCAGCATTGACTTAAAACCCCTGTATTAATGGTTATATAAGTATTTTGTGAGATGTGGATGCCAGCTCTGTTTTGCTCAGCCTGTGCTTACCTGGGCAGGTGGTAGGTTCCGGTGAGTTGAGGCTAAGAAGGTGAAATTCCATTAACTGAAGTAGAGGGTAAATAAGAGGCTGCAGCTTTCTTTTGTTTGTTTCATTTAGTTTCACTGAAATTCTAAGGTTTTATTTCAGTGAACTTCTTTTTAATGAATGCCACTCTCATTGCACTACTGCTACTTATTGAGCTCATTCTTCAACATCCCTTTTTAAAGTTTTCCTGTGTCAAACCAACTCATCTGCCCTTTGTTTTGGGCGACGGCATTACACCAACCTCATTTGACCTTTTAGGTAGAAAAACTTGTTCAATTGTGTCAAGGGATCCCAACTTTACTCTAAACACATTTTTAAAAGGTCAAGCTAAGGTGGTTTTGAACCACTCTTTTATTTTTCATGGATGCATTTTATTTAAAAACTAATTTGTTCTTCTTTTGCCAATCTTTTTTTTTTTTTTCTTATAAAAGTTTTATTTAGCTTTTCGCCTTATTTGACAGAGGACAGTGTAGAAATGGGAAATGGAGAGAGAGAGCGGTTTGACAAGCAACCAAGGTTCCAAAGACTGAATCAAATCTGGGGCGTTGTGGTTATAACATGTACTTTAAGCATTCGGCTAACATGGCACTCCTTCAGGTAAAATCTGAAAAAATATGTAGTAACTATAGCTGTTAAATAAATGTAGCAGGGTTCAATGTACAATATTTCCCTCTGAATTGTAGAGGATGAAAAGTATACGGTAAAGAACAGTATAATTGTACATATACTTATTTACTTTCAGAACTGAAAACCTTTCTGCTTTTAAGCTTCTCAATTCAACAATATCTCTCATTTAACGTCTAGTCACCTGTAAGTTCACTGTGTGTGTGTAAAAACGCTAGAATGTCATTTTGACAAAAAAATAGAAACAATATATAACACATGATTCACTCTTTGGTCAGGAAACCATATTGTTAGACACAGAAGGAATGCACTCTAGAAACTACAGTTGTGTGTAAGGGTAAAGCCTTTTTTTTTAATAATTCACTTTAAAATGAAAATTTAATAATGTCAGATGTTAACACAGACAATCAAATCATTCATGTGTTCATGACTTGCACGACACATTCTATCATTTCACATAGAGTATTCTGACAGTTAGCTCATTGCAATGGAACTCCTGTGTATTGTTGCTTATTGTGTTTTTTTTTCTTATCAGTTTGGTTGCACTTCAGTCGCCTAAACTAAGCACAAGGTATAAGCAGCGACATGGTTTCCACTTTTTGGTTAAGAAAACAGTCTTGATAAAAAAGAAAAAATAACTATCAGCAGGTCATTTCCCAAGTTGTAATGCACTCTATAAACTAAACTTGTGTATCGGATGCCAATCTCCAGGCCTCTGTGCTGGATCTCCCCTGCAATGAATTTGTATCCCCTATAAAGTGATTCTGTTGAACCTGGTTCTACAAGTTATATATAATAATGAATAAAAAAGTAAATCTCTGCTGAAGAGAGACAATTCCAAAAGAGGTGGGAGACTGAGTACTTTAATACTAGCCAGTGTCTCATTTGCCATTGAACCCTTATGATTTTGATGATGTGCCATTTCACACTGCGTCGGAGGGGGTTAAGCAGATTCTATGAAACCGAGAAGATCACCATGCGAGAAGAAATCTGTTGTTCATCCAGGCTTTCATGTTACCCAGTTTACTGCACAGAAAAGTACACAGATGCAATGCACGTCATTACTATGCATGATCCCGTGAAAGCCTTGCATGTGAAAACTGTCTGCTGGAAAGCCAAATGCAACATGAAAACTTTACTCAGCTTACATTTTGTCAGCCTGCGGCAAATGTGCACGCCATTACAACTCTCCCCTCAAGGTTGAGGAACTCAATTTTTAATTTTTTTACCCATTTATTTGCAGCTGACGCAGAGAGCCTGCCAGAGTACTGACAGGAAGTACTGAATGAATTACATTTCACAGCGAGAGTTTTTTCCTTTCATCCCCTGCATGATGCCACAGCTCCTCGTACCCAAGGAGACTATTTGGAAGCACTTACTAGTGGGAACTAATGTTCTCTGTGATAAAGATCAAAGAATCTATTCATAGGTCCTTCTGCAAAAGACAAAACACCCTCTGAGTTCACGGATAAAGGATCTACTAGCATTAAAAGAAAGGTGTGATATGAAACATTGGGAGCAAACAGGTCAAGATAAGAGGCAGAAGTGTCAATGAAATCCCTGTGGGCGAAGAGTTTTCAACTGCAAAGGGCCAGAGAAGGATTCTCAAAAGCAGAAATATCAGAACCAGGATCATCGATCGGTAAATCAGTTTAATGTTAATGTTTAGGTTTTCTTCTTTCTTCTAACAGGTGCCGTTGTAAATCTGTTGCAGATGCCAAAGTCCAGCTGACACTGTGAAGCCCTCTCATATCTATTCTGTCACCTGAATTGTGTCACAGCATAACAATGTTCTACAAACCCCAGCTGGTTCATTTGTTTTCACTGTATATGTTCATCCATAACAAGCAGAAATGTACAAATGTCTTCTCGGTCAAGCTGTGATGACTTGCCATGCTGTGTCGCAAGTTTCAGAAACAAAACAAAATAAAAACGCAGCTTGTTGCTTTGGGGGAAATACTGCTTTGGGATGCTGTGAGTGGATTTTGAAACACTAAAGGTCACTATAAACCTGAGTGATGAGCAGTTAATGATTTCTGAAGGTCTTTCACAGGTCTGGATTTTTGCAATGTAATGTTCGTAAAATCTGTCTCCACAAACGGAAGTCCACTCACACAGAAGGAATGCACTCTAGAAACTACAGTTGTGTGTCAGGGTAAAGCCTTTTTTTAAATAATTCACTTTAAAATTAAAATTTTCTTTCATCCGCACAAGTGGAAGGAGTATCCTAAGATGTCAACACATGACTGCAGTATGGATCATTGTTGCATTACATTACATTACATTACAGTCATTTAGCAGACGCTTTTATCCAAAGCGACTTACAGGAAGTGTATTCAACATAGGTATTCAAGAGAACTACTAGTCACCAGAAGTCATAAGTGCATCTCCTTTCTTAAACAAGCATCTTAAAGCATAAACCAGAGCAAAAGTATAGTGCAGAAGCAAATTACTACGAAAACAATAACAATTGCAACAGACTAATACGAATATAATAAGTGCTACAAACTAATACGAATAGGATAAGTGCAGTAAACTAATATGAATACAATAAGTGCAGCGAACTGATACGAATACAGAGAGTGCAACAACTAATACGAATGCAATAAGTGCTACGAGGAAGACTCAGGGTAGTACTTCTTGAAGAGGTGAGTTTTCAGCCTGCGCCGAAAGATGGGCAGTGACTCTGCTGTCCTGACGTCGGTGGGGAGTTCATTCCACCACTGAGGGGCCAGGACAGAAAAAAGCTGTGACCGGGTCGATCGGCCGCAGGGACTTCTGAGCGACAGGGCAACCAATCGCCCCGAGGCAGCAGAGCGAAGTGGTCGGGCGGGGGTGTAGGGCTTGACCAAGGCCTGGAGATAGGAAGGAGCTGTTCCTTTCACTGCCCTGTAGGCTAGCACCAGAGTCTTAAACTGGATGCGAGCTCTTACAGGGAGCCAGTGTGGAGAACGGAGAAGGGAAGTTGTGTGAGAGAACTTGGGGCGATTGAACACCAGACGTGCTGCAGCTTTCTGGACAAGCTCCAGGGGTCTGATGGCCGACGCCGGGGCTCCGGCAAGTAGTGTTGCATGATATCAAGTCGTCATATACAATTCACACCATAATCATGTGAGCAAACCGTTACCTATTTACACATCCAGCAGACACTTTGCAACACTATCATTCATTTGGAGTTTTGTTTCTGGCCTATGGGCGAACCCAAGTCCAATCACAGTTTTACCTCTGTTTTTGGTCTCCACCATCTCCTAAGAAACATATCTGGCTTGCCAGCTAATCACTAAATGTTTCTGCCATTTGGTGCTGGGCAATTAGTGTAGTGTGTTTTTCATTATAAACAGCTGCCTACTGTGACTTCAAAGGACGCTGATAGGAGCGTTAAAACTTACGGTAAAAAAAATGGTAATCCGGTATAAAAAACATAAAATACCCAAAGTAACACACACCAAGGATTGTGTTGAGTTGCTAATCCCTCCAAGTAGACTTGAAAGTATGAAAAAATATATTTATTCTGATGACATTCCGGCCCGTAGGCCTTCTTCAAGGTCCTCTACTTATTGGATATCTAAATGAGGCTGTTTAGGATGTTTATTTTGAACTTATGTTTGACTTTTACTAAATATCTGTTTGGCTGTAGCTCTTAGACCTTTGGTGGAGCATGATATGTGCCTGGGGTCTGGCCTATAAAACAAATCAGTGCCTGTGTTTTATTATTGTTGATCTTCAGGAAGACCTGAGGGCTGAAACATCATCAGAATAAAATTAATGCATATGAAGCCAGAGTTCGCAATACAAAAAAACAACCAGTTAACAAAACAACAAATGCGAAAAAAGAACCATACCCTTAGGGGAACTTGGAGTCAGCATCACCTTTCACGTTACATTGCTGTCCAGATTATTATTTTGTCCATCTACCTTTTCAATAATTAACTTTGATGCACTGTATCAAAGACCCAAAGTAATAGTTCTGCTTTCACAGCAGCATATATCTAAGGCATCCAATTATGTGGTCAGATCTGCTGAATTATCGCAGGATCGTTTTGCATCCGTGGCTCATTCACTGGCTGTCCAGATACAGCTTCAGCTTTGAAATAATAAAAGTCAAAATGGATGCCACTTTGTTCAATGATGCAGGCACCACTTTTTGAAACGAGTTACAAAATGCATCGCCTTCAAAGAGCTGTGGAATAATATTTAAGGCTTTAAAAAGTTTTAATTGATGGTTATGAGTCAGAGGACCTTATATATTTGCTCCTTTATATTCCACACTGTGCTTTTCACTTCTCTTGCAGACCTTTTCAAATTTACCAAAAAGTGACTAGTGTATGGTACAGCATTTCAAGTCTTTCCTTTTATGTCTCTAAACTTTGGACTGCAGCTATAGACACGTAAGAGAGACAAAAGTTGGAAAAAGTTTCATATTACACACATCATTGACTCAGCTTTTACTCACTTGGATACAAAACCCTTTTCAATTTGTCATTTTCATGTTAATTTTTTACTTTGGAGATGCCTATTGGTAACTGCAGCTTTATTCAATATAATGAAAATGTTTTAGCTTTACTTTGTAGCACTTGAACAAATTAACCAACAGACAACGTAGCAGTACTAGTTTGTGTTTCTGTTACATTGTTTTGCATTTAACTGGGACTGACAATCAACAGAAAAATAATCAATTAAGATTTTGGTACTGAATATTCATTCAAATCAATGTTTCAAGTAAAATAAAACAAACGTAAATTATTAATTAAAATTGTGTGGTAATTATTTTTACTCTTTTCTGAAAATTGAACAAAATGAGACATGGGCAAACAACTGACTGACCCAATGATTATCAGATTACTAGGGCTTGGTGCCGGTACTCGATACCCTTAAGGTATTGACCAAGTAGTATTGAAACTTCTCCAGTGAAACCATACCAGAAATGTATCATTTTTGTACCAAGATCCTAAAAAAAAGACTATTTGTATGGTTTTGTTTGCAGCAAATCACTGCAAGCTTTCTTCCATTCAATGTGATGCCTAATCGGCCCACTACTGCAGCAGCAACAACCCATTCAGCCGGGATTGCGTGCCGGTACACAGCTCGTAACACGGTAATGTCCAAAGCCGAGCAGCTAATGGTGCTTTTAGTGTAACAACAGAGAGACAGACAGAATAGTGTTTACCTGGAGGGGAACCGGAGAATCAACACATTTTCACTCCCAACTTGTGAAATACTAATGTTTGGTAGGTGCTCCAGACGCTCTACGTACCCTTCTAACATCAGTTTTGGGTGTAAGAAGGGCAGCGTGTCAGCTTCCACTAGTTACATGCATAGTGTTTTTTCAAAATAAACGTCCCTCTTCACAGGAAGTCCGGTTTAGGCAACAAAACAACTTAGTTAGGTTTAGGAAAAGAGCGTGATTGAGGTTATCATGACTGACTACAGCCCAAGCCATTACTGAGTGATTAACAATTGAAATGACACGATGTCAACGTATACTTTGAGTTTTGCATGGGACACATACAGCAGACTTCTGGACAAAGTCCTGTGTTTTACCTATCCACCTCCCACGCAGCCCACCCTGTTTTGACGATCATGCTCTTAATACTACTTTCTTTGCTCTGACCTTCTAATAACGACTCGGGGAGGTTTATAAAGGAGTTAGTTTAAAGCCTGGTGCGTCAGTCTCAGAAGTGGGAAATGACCAACAGACAGTATTTGATGACTTGGGAGTGAATCCGCATTTGAGCAGTTGGCGCTACGCTTCCATGACAACATGGTCGTGCCACCTTGAGTTGGGGGAAGACGATATCGGCGCTCACTGCTGGATGAGTGCTGTGCAGTGGAGACATACACACACAGCCTCCATTCACAGGATACGTATCAAATGAAGTACTCAGTTGGTATCACTTTTTGGACTTGGTACTGTTAATGTGATTTTTCAAACAATCCCAAGCCTTACTGATTAATCAAAGAAATTAACGACTGGATGGTACAAAACATGGATCCACAATGTCCTACTTATATCTGAAGACCTTTAGGTATTTGTTTATAAGAACTACTTTCTCCCATAGAAATGAAATGGAGTTTCACACATATTCAGTTATGTAATTTGACACTGTACAGCTTTACCTGAAAAAAATATAAAAGGAGTGACTGAGCACCTGGTCAGGGGATGGATAGTGGTAGCATTTACTGGATCAGAACCGATCTATCTCATGCATTATAGAACTCATGGGTGTACATTTTCAGACAAACATTTATCGAATCCAGAAAGCCATTCAGCCGAGTAACCCCCAGCTGTTAATCAGAATGGTATTTTATCTAAGAGCCTAAGTTATTCTCGATGTTGAGAGCTGCTTGTCCTTGTTCCTTCTCTGGAATGTGTCTTTTATTAGTTGTTGTAACATATTGTCTTTGATTTTTTTTCCCCCTTTTAAATGTTCTGACATTTAGAAGCTTTCAAAGAGCTCTTTTTTTTTTTTTTTTTTTTTTTTTTTACAAAAAACTAGAAAGAAATCTAACATCATGCTTTAAACTAAATGCTGAGTGCCTTCGTACAGACATAAAAAAATCCAAACACTCAGTCTCAGTTCACTCTGTTATCCTTACACACCAGCAGCATTCTGTGTCCTCAGTTATGACAATACAAGAGAACCCCCTTCTTAAAAGCACAGAATATGTTTCTATAAGATTTCTCTAAACTAACAAGCAAAGCATCTGCACACTATCAATAGTTGTGAGAATGACCTTCAGAGATACACAAATCATATTATAACTTCAAAGTCTTGATCAAGCTTCATGAATCATTTATGAGTCCTCTGCATGCTACATAAATGATGCCAGAAGTAGTGCAGCAGTCGTCTGAGGGTGCCAGACTTAAATCCAGTCAAATTTTATAATACATATGCATAGACCTCCAATAAAATGTGTTAATGGATGCAAACTGCCTACAGCTTTTTTGCTGGAGTCATAAAGCTTTAGGCATTATAGCATAAAATACTTCATTCAAGGTGAGATCTAATTTTCATTGGTGTCATTGCCCTGCGCATCAGATCTACCAGCTCACCGAATATTGATGGTAGCATGCAGCAGCATTTCTTCTAATTAAATAGCAGTCGTAATGTTAGGTAACCTATATAGATTTGGTAGATGTGTATCATATTGAGGAATGAAACAGCTTCAAGCAAGCAAGCTAATTTGATTGACCTTTGAGTCGTTTTATCGATCAATGAATAGATTCAAAGTAAATTAACAGTCAGCTTTTATCTTGCCTTTAACGACAAAGTATATGTTCGAGTTATTCACCTCCAGTATTGGGTTTATATTGAGGAGCATATTTTAATGACACTATCCTTTTTGCCGCAGTGAGTGGATTTTTTTTGTATTCCATGAATTTACACAAATTAATCAGCAGCAAACTGAAAAGATACAAGGCTGGAGCAACACTGGTCTCTGTGTTGTTGTACTAGGTAAGTTAGTCACCTTTGAACTCAATTACTTTATCAAAATGCTTATTGAGGTTGGCCTTAGCTTAAGCATCAATCAGTTTCAAACCAGGGAAATTGTAATTGCATGATAGAGCGGAGGTTACAAGGCTGTTAATTCTCTGCTGGATGAAAACAAAATCCAAATAGACCAGGAACACAATGTACAGTGGTTCAGTCAAACATGGTCTTTGTGTGAAAAGTATCCGTGCCTGCTCTTTTCCAAACTGTTTCCAATGACTGAACAAACGCTTCAGGTTATGAAAAACACAGGTTTTGATCCCGATGACACTATTGTGACAATGACCTCCCTTAAAACATAACATCAATGCAAGCTTTCTGGTATAAATGTGTTGCAAGATGGTGTACAATCGGTAAAAGAGGGATTATACAGAAAGAAATACCAATCTGTATTGTTTTCTGAGATAATTCGTTCAAGCAAGATTAATAATAAAACAGAAACAGAAGAGTAAACCCAAACATGATTGATACCGATTAGCTGTTTCTCTTCCTAGATAACAATGTCAGGGTGAATAGATAGGCTGATCATAGAGGTCGTTGAAACAACATGTTTTCATCATGTTTTGGTCAAATCTTCTTTACAAGCACATATTGCTGAATCCATGGAGACATTAAGGAGAACTTGAAACCTCCATGGTTTTCCCCACGCTTCCTCACGCTTCCCAATGTTTGGAAGCAGAGCTGTGTTGAGAACATGCATTTCCAAGACTTTGACTGGCCGAGCCGGCTGACTTACTGTTGGCTCCTTAATTGTACACATGAATGGGATAAAATAGTTAAATCATACGGCTCTTCTAGACTTTCCAAATGTATAGAGTCATGTCAGGGAGGTTGATATGCTCAGATATTATTTCACTGTTAAACAGCTGCTCCTTTTCCAATGATGATGTATGGCAAAAAAAATATATTTTGGCCAGTGTGCGTCACATCATGAAAGCAGAATTCTTAATGACCCCAGCGGCCACTACACTAAAACTACTTCAGAGCCGAGCTTCATTCCCGGGAGCTTGGCTGTATCCAAAATACTTCTGAGACAGGGTACATGATGTCACAAAAAGACTGACGCAAGAACATTTGGAGAAAAAAATGTAGTTAAATTTAATTATATAATATTATCTTGCAATTATCACTTAAAGCCATAGATGTTGTTTAGCAAAAAACTACATGCACTCTCTTTCAAAACTATGGAAGTTATGTCACTGGACTTTTTAAATACTTATTTTAATTTGAGATTTCTTAATATATATAGCAAAACTTAATATCACTTGATATATACATAATTTATTTCAGTTTTTATAAGCCCTATTTCCTCTACTCCCTATTTCTCCTATGTGCTCTTAATAAAATTGTTGCTGGAGTTTCTATTTCCAACACTGCCTCTCTTCTTGGTGCATCTTGACATTAGGTAAAGCAGTGCCAGAACTACAACTTGACTCCAACAACTTTATATCAGAGCAGAGAAATCTGTGTCACTTGGCATCAAATAGGGGTTATCTGAGCCAGCCATCAGTTCAGCTGATAATACCTGCGGTGTATCCATGCATGAAATGGCTCGCTCGTCCATGCATTATAGGTGACAGTGTGTACCTAGACAAGGGCAGAGTGTCTGCGCATGATAATGTAGTCACGGTTGGGATCAGTGTCTGAGTCACTTATGATATTCAGTGCCCATAATACATGAGTTGGAGAGGCCTCCAGATCGTCTTGAAGTGGAATTACGACACTGGGAGGAAAAGGTACTTTGTGACCTTCTTCCACATAGTTACAGCTATCTAACAGTGGCAAACTTTGTTTGTTTCAGGGCTTTCCTAACAAATGTCACACAGCGCAACACACAAAAATCATTCGACCAGTACACACAAGGAAATCAAATCAATGTTGATATAGCCCTATTACTTATAGGCTATTTCTTTCTAGAAGATAGGCCTATGTTTAATATGTTTCTATAGCCTATAGAGAAAATACAGTTGTACTGGCAGGGATACAGTATATTCCATAGAAGCCGTCTATGGTTACCATGCATAGAGCCCTGGTGTACTTGCGGAGCACTCTGTCTGTCTTTTCACATCAGGAGCATGTCCAGTGAGTGATTGGATATGTGGAGAATTAAAAACCAAACCAGAATAAACCGCAAAAAACGACAACGTACCAGATATAGATCTTATATTATTAGCGTTTATCCATATACCTACCCTGTGGCATCTAATATGAAAGTTAGCGTATAACACACATTTTAATAATTCTAAACTTTTAAAATAGTAACTGTTCTTTCTTATCTGACGTTCTCTGTTTATTTATTGACTCTGTATAGAAACTCTAAACTAATGTGTAAGAATAGGAGTTAGGCTCCAAACAATGGTTCTCTTTTTTGCAATACGATATATAAGATCTTCCTTTTTGTGCTTTGACACATTTACTTTTCCAAGCAAAGTGTAAAAACAAAAACGACACTAAAGCAATATTTTAACTTTTTCTTCTTACTCTTGACAAGATTCTTTTTTTATGAACGTATTAAATGTGCATTTAAAAAAAGTATTCACTTCCGCAGTTTAAATCTTTATTGGTAACCATAACCATAACTTTGAAAATGTGAGGCTTGCACTCACTGTAGGGCCTTATTTTAAAGATTTCTATACGATCTTTAGCAGCAATGGAGGCACATCGTTTTTTCGTCTCTCCTTAAGAAGGAAGCACAACTCTATCTGTTTTTATTGTGTTGTCCTTAAAACATATTGAGCGAAATGGCATGATGAGAAGCCTGGGGAAGTTTTTGACAGAGACTCAGAGCAGAGCTAATGGCCCATTAAGCGGAAAAGACTGCTTTTGATGTGACTGACAGAGGAAAGAGAGAAACATGCGAGTGCTTCAGAGAACAGAGGCATAAAAGAGAGAGAAGCAAAGGTGAAAACAATACCAAAGAGCAATCAGTTCCTCAACATCATCTACTTACGGATCAGGCTCGCAGTACAAAGAGTGGCTTGGATCAGCGCAGACACTCCGTGGTTTTAAGATCTTGTTATCTATTCTATAGTTTTTGATGTGCTGATGAGCTTTGACTGAACTCGTGCAATCCTTGAGATGCATTCCTGCACCGGCAGCTTTTAAAGCACTGTCTGACATCAAACTTTGTTCACAGCATGTGGTAATTATCACGGCTATGTCAACACTGTAGTGTGGCACACGTGGTTAAGAAGTGCAAATTACGAACTGATGATGTAAGTCACTGCCTCCCTTTACTGTGCTTGTATCAACATGCAGCACCTAGCTAGCCAAGGCATGAGAAATTAGCAGTTAACTTAGCAAAAATAGATAAAGGCCATCCATAAAATGAATAATACAGCCCCATTTTGAGGCTAATTATTATGATTTTTTAAAAAATATTTATAATTTTAAAAATATCTCAAAACAGCCAAACACCAATTTGATTTATGTCTCCTGGAGTGCAAAAAAAACCTAAAAAAAACCTACAACAAATTAAAACATGATTTAGGTAAATAATCAAACAATTGATATCTTTAAATGAACCTTTTCCTTGTCTTGGCATATAGACATACAGTACAAGATGGGGGCACTGGCCGATCATAGACTGAGAAGCTATAGATGATGAGGATAATGATATTTAATGCTTCATATCAGCAGGATCATTCTATGTCACTGATTGTGCCATCTATTCTTGTTGGTCCTCTTCCAGTTGAGTGATCTCCCATCAGTTTTAGTCTCATGAACAGTCTTTGTTGAGCAACCTAAAATAGCTTTCAGATAAACTGATCAAGCATTTGATGAATAATTGAAATGATCATAATGGCTTATCATATTTTAAATCCCTTTCTTCCTTTTTCTCGGTTTGAATCATGCTATCAAACGGCTCAGTTGCTGAATCCACCGGCTTTATTCTAATGGAAAATTGTCAATCACATTTTGTTCAGTGAATGATATCAGTGAGTTCTGTGTTTAAAGATTCTTGATAAGAACACAACTTAATAATTAGAACTTTTAATTGTATAATACCTAGGATTCCAGATGGCGCTTATCATAAATTCGCCTGTCTTCATACAGACACACACTCAGCAGCTCAAATTAATTTAATGGACCACAGGTGTTATTGCCACTAAACAATCTGTTCTAATGAAGATCAGGTGACAAAACTTTACTGTCCTCAATATCTTTTATAGCCAAAAAAAGAAATAAATCACAACTCATCTCATTTCAGCAATAACTTCATTTTTGGACTGCAGCTATTTTATTTTTCAATGGATTTGCCAATTTTCTCCAATTAATCTATGAAAGAAAACATAAGAAAGAGTGAAATCTGCTTGAAATCCAAAAGTTTTCATGTGTCTTATTCTCTCTGATCAACAGTGTAAAATCCTTAGCTATTCAGTTAACTATTACAACAACCATACTAAAATGCAAATAGTATTTATAACTATACTATATATTTGTAGTGTATATATTTTTAAGTGCCTTAAACAATCACTGGTGGATATAAGGTACACGTACACATGTTAAGCACACCAAGATGAAAGAACAAAGACCATAAAAGAAAAGAAAACATAATAAATCAGGAAACATATCCATAATATCACACTGGTGAACCCTATTATTGCCCTATTAAATAAGAAAATTGCAATTCTTCTGAAAAAAGAAATATTTAACAGACTTTTCTCCAAAATGTAGTTTTTTCTTTGGAATGTTGTCATGTAGTCCAGTTTTACCTCTTAAAGCTTTTAAGAACTATAAAGGATTATGGTAATTGATGAAAATCCCTGCTATAAAGTACCCGGGACCCAAGGGAGGTATTCAATTATATACAATAAAATAGCTAATGACTGAGCAGCTGAAACTGCACAGTAGATCTAGATGTGGGAGGTGTGTTACAATAACTTACTTTTGGTTCAAGATTTAAGGCAATTTACATTTGGTTTTCCATTTGCATCCATTTCCATTTGTATTTCGCAAAAATTGTTTTTTTTGACTCAAAACTCAAAGATTGCATGTAGTCTAAAATATCATAGTTTGATATTTTTATTAGGTTTTTGAAACTTTTCTAGTTGTTTGTGCTTTCATGTCTTCTAGTCTGTGTTGTGTCCTTGTACCCCTGTACATTTCCGCTGAGAAATCCTTTTATCCACAGCAGAACATGATATTTGCTAATGTGTTTTTCATCTTCCAGCTTCTTTTTCTGTATATCCACTTCCTCCACATGGTCACAGGGGTGCTTGGACCAATCCCAGCATGCATTGGGCATGAGGGAAACATCCTACACAGGTGTATTACAGTGCTACTTTAGCGATAGCAGACCTTACTCCACAGTGCATGTGTGTTGTTATAGCTTAATATATATCTCAGATATCACATGGCTAATGTGTCCCCAGCAAAATAAAGAATGAAATAAAATTCTAACATTGATACAGACACTTTCTTCAACAGCTAATGCTGCAAAGCTGTGCATTGCTTATAAAGGCATGTCTTATTGCTGTATCCAAACTATCAGAAGCTTCTTGAAATGAAAAAAAAATTATGATAGAGAAACACCCAAGGAAAATGTGTTTCATAAACAAATTCACCAACAGACAGCACGAGCCCTCATTTATGATCATTATTTATTATTTGTTATTATTTTTCACAAAAGGGTCAATACCCTTCATTATATTTTGATCGATTTGAGATAATTCATTTAAGCAACAGCCCTTTCCAAACATAATAAGGATGCTCTTGTCATTCATTTGCATTTCCTGTCATCTAAAGTGTGAATATCACACATTCAGAACATTTGCAGAGATCTTGACCACAAAGTTGACATTTACCTGCTTCCCTTTTGTTCAGCATCTCCGGATTCAGAAGAATCTCCCCCATTATTTTGTTCAACCAATCGTGAGTCATGGTTCTGTAACAATACATTGCTAGAGTATATATAGACATAAACCACTGGCCTGATAGAGTATTGAGAGTGACGTCAAGCATTAATAAAAAGGCTGAGAAATGAGACATGTCATTAACACATAGATGGAACATGTCAGCGGATACTTTGTCTCCTAAAGCCTGCATTGATAGCACATTTCACAGAGGCAAAGGTGATCCCGTGGAATGGAATCACATGTGGGACGAGAGGGGAAAAAAAGGACTGATGCAAGGCAAGAAAGATATTTAGGGCAGAGGGAAAGGGGAGAGGAGAAACGGGGTGCATCACGGAGAGAAAAGGGAGAGATGATGGATTGAACATGAGAAGATAATGAGGAATGAAATACTGTTCAACAAAATGTCATCTCTCAGACAGTGGTCTAGGGAGCATTGCTGCCATTTCACTGAGATTGTTACTATAGATGAGTTTCACCTACAAAGACACCAATTCCTCTGGTGCAGCATTTCCTGGATTTCGCTGCGATAGAGGCAGGCTTTGAAAACCCTTCTTTGAAAGCGGACCGAGTGTCAGCTCCAATGAGGCTGCTTTGGCATTGAGATGAAGGTTGAATAGGAAGAGAGCGCATGTATATCTTTAGATCAAGAACGCTTGCTATGAATATGTCTTACCAGTACGGATTTTCTCAAAAAAAGAAAAAAAATGGCACTGTAGCTTTGCCGTCTTGCATAAATGGATGCATGTGGTGAAACTGATCAGCCTAAACGCAGATAATTTGCTTTCGCTAAGATGTTTTAAACTGGTCACATTTTTGAGTCTAAGGTCTTCAAGGGTAAGGTTTTTCCACAGGGTTGTTAGTGACTAAAGTGCTTTTCTTCCAGCGTTAGTTTTTAAAGGCATTTGGAAGTTCAGGGTCTAACAGAAGGCCAACAAGATGTCAATTAAAGGTGGTGAAAGCAGTTATATGTCTATTTCCTTGTGTAACTTTGAAAATCGCACAAAACTTTATACGAACAAGGCAAAGTCAGCGAAAGGTCTTATAAAAGCACCCAGACTACCGCAATTTAAAAGCAGAGATGTTCCATTTTAAAAGTTCAAAGCGAGGGTCAAATAACTGTGGTTTGTTTTCGCTAGTGGTAAGGAGAAAGAAATTACTAGCAAAAATTACAGGCTGACATCCGAATGAAGCAGGCTCCTCTACGAACAAATTGAGGAAATTGGAGAACTCAGTAGCTCATCACGTCACTGTTTTATTGTTTTTATGCTTTTCCTTTAAAACATTGTGATCTTCCATTAATCTTTAAATTATCCAAGCAGTGTATCTTTGAAAATAGGAAAATGGTGGTAAAATGCTACAACAGGTCACACCTAAGAGAAGTTAACTTTTACATTAACAAATATCCATTAAGCGAGTTACAATGGCAGAACCATCATCAGATAGAAAGGTTTATATGACATAAGTTCTATCAGCCTGCTGAGAGCAGTGACTACAGAAGCATGCAGTGAAGATACAATTCAGTACAGTTAATATGTAAATTATAAAAAGCCTTTTGTCACCAACTTACATAAATTTCACTGCCCTTAAAAGCCCAGATGATTATTGCTGCTACTCTGCAGAGCTATGTGGCTATAGCAGGAGTTCAACTGTCTTACTGTTTAATTTATTATGTGAAATAACTGACTGAATTACCAAGATATGAATTCATCAATATGGATTTGTGAATCTAGTTATAGCAGTGACTCGCCAGCTAGCTTAACCTTGATTGACTATGGCAGATAAGGCAGTAAGTGTGCCAGAGGGTTTTCAGAGTCAACAGAAGCCACAGTTTATTCTCTGCAGCCTAAATAGCAATACTTGAAAGACTTGAGTTGTAATGTTTCACCAAAAATACTTAGATAAAGGTTGCGTGTTTTGTTAGGATGGGTTTGGATATGAAAAGCTCCGATGTAACGTTCGTCATGTTGTAACGTAAAGTGCTGTGGTTGGATTGTTGATACTGTAGACATGGTAGTACCATGGGGACCTGTCCATGGGGTTCTAGCACCCCATAACCCTTAACTGGACAATAACGCCAAATAAATGGATGAGTAGAGGGGCTTGGAAAAATGGATGGATGGATGGATACCAACTGTAACAGGGTATAGAAAATGGATGAATGGATGGATGGATAACCCTTGAACTGATAAATCATGAAGGTATAGAAAATGAATGATTGATATATGGATCGAGCGTGTATAAAAATCTATGGATTATAGGGGAGATGGATGGATGAGGCAGTGATGAAAAAATATTGATTGATGAATGAATGGAGTTGGTGTAGAATGTGGATGGATGGATGGATGGATAGATGGATAATTGATAGATGAATACATGATAGATAGATATGCAGGTACAGGGAATAAAGGTATGGAAATGTGATGATTGAAATATGGATGGAGTGTGTGTATACAAATCAAAGGATTTTGAAAATACATGGGCTAATCTCAGATGGGTGGTTTTCCAATTTTTCCTTAAATCTATCCTTCCAAAACATTCTCCAGCCATCGTAATATAAATGAAGCACTGATTTATTTGTCACCCAAACCCACACTTCAATCTAACACAAAAATGCAAATGAGCAGGAAAACAGTTCATTATTTTTAATCATCCATCTTATTTTGGGGAAAATCATGTTTGCTGAACAATGAAATACTTATTACCACCGCAGACAAAGGACACTGTGATTGACAGGATTATATTTAAACAAAGCCAGCGGTTAATCACTTCCCCCCACACGAGGACATACAGCCTGTTATTTGTTCTCTATGTCTAATTAAACAGAATTACATTGAATAACACATTGTAAAAGCTGGCACGTTTCAAACCTCAAAACAAACTACTGCAGAACATTTTCAAGGAAATGAGTGGTTCGCTGTGGTAATACAACGAAATACTGAAAAGTAGAAAACATCTCATAACACAGACAGTGTTTATTTTCTTCAGTAACAGACTAAAAGGGTCAGGGATGCCAGTGAAGTGCCTTCCTCTATAGCCATTTCAGTGCTATCTACAATGACACAGATTTGGTCAAAAACCGTTTTGTTATTTATCATCATCAATATTTTTCTCCGATGTACCTTTGAACAATTCTCTTTTTCCAAACGACATAATAAACACAGAAATCATTCACAAAAAAGTGACCTCCAAATACTGTTGCCTAAGAAACATCAGATTTGAAGCACATTTGAAACACTTGGAAATACTTAAGTTAGTGTTTCAGTAATCTACATCCTCTTATTAAACACACTACAAAACCACTGTATATTTTGTCAGTCAAGAGTCACTGCTTCACTTCTCTTTAGCCAGGTTGGCAGCATAGTTGTGTTTGGACAAATACATGAACATGTACTAACTGCAAGTACAGTGACACAAGGGGCATTAAAAGTGTGTGATGTTTTTTGTATGCTTGTAAATGCAGCGATTTGCATTACGCACTACAGCCCATGACAATGATGTATTTTCTTTGTTATAAATGTTAATCTTGTTTTAATCCATAATTGATTTTGAGTGACAAACCTCCTTTAGTGCGCTAGGAATGATGTCGTAGTGTTATACATTACTCACAGTAATCTGTAACACTGAGTAACAAAAGTCAGCAAAAATGGTCTTACAGATGGTAAAAAGAACGATACAGATTTACAGATGTCCTTTAGAAAGTGCAGCATAAAATCTCTATATGATAGAATATTTATAAATTCAGGTTTTATTGAAGAAATTTTGACCATCATTCCAATTGGGAATTATGACAGCAAGGTGATTGCTGAGATCTCGGAACAAGGTGACAACACTACAAATAAGTTCATTGCTGCATAAAATAGAGCAATCAGACTATCAAAACCCCATACTACACAGATTTATTTGGAGGAGAAAAAGAAGGTGACTGTCCGTTGTAAATATGATATTATGGACGGCTTCATGGTTCTAACTTTCACTTTTACTTTATCTGGCAAATACTGATTTGAACATACCTGATAATCTGAATTTGTAAACTTGTAGCCAAACTTGTAGCCATGTGGCAATGCTCTCAGATCTCAGCAATTTATTTGGTGAGAATAATGTGATCAAAACTGACAATAGTTTCAGCTATGAAAACAATGGCAGCATTTATATTATATGCATATTATTCAAGTGCTTATCACCAGTAGGACAAACAAATTAAATGCTTTTTACTCTGTGAAGCTGTACTTGGTGACAGTGGTGTCTTGATTTCAATTTTAATCTCAGCATGCTAACGTGCTCACAATTAGAATGCTACCTGATGTTCACCAGGGACTGTTTAATGTTTACAATCTTAGTTTGACATCTCAGAAAGTTAATATTTGCTAATTAGCACTAAACACAAAGTATAGCTGAGGCTGATGGAGAGGCTGGTTGTTGGAAGGCAGATATTATCTCTACTGTGATTGTTTATGGAGATAGGGTTCAGTCCAGTGTGGGGTTTATTTAATGTGCTAATCACAATTTATTTTGTTCTGTCCACGTTCAGCTACAAGTAGTTATCAGTGAACCTTTGTGTGAAGAGTATGGCAGTGTCATCACAGTATGTACATTTTGTGGTGATGGTCGAAGGGCTGGCATTAGTGTATATGGTGTAAAGGAAGAGACCGAACACACAGCGTTGAACACACCAGTGTTGGCGATGATGGTTGATGATGTTGGTGTGCCTTCTCTTAAGATCCTTTGGTTTGTTGCTAAGTAAATTATATATGGGCGTCCCAAAATGTAACAAATTTCACGACCGTCAACCTCATTGTGGCGCCAGAGGAAAAGTCTGTGGATCACCAAAGTCATTACGATACATTGTTTGGGAACCATCAATATCTGTACCAAATGTCACGGAAATCTGTTCAATAGATATTTCAGTAGCCATGAAATTTTGCACTTAGTGGTTGGCAGACCATCCAGCCGAGAAACCAACATTGCCGTCCCTCAGTATTGCTAAATTGAAATTCAGGAAATGTTCGTTCCTCTAGCAGAGTTTTCATTGCTTTCACTTTCATCTTACGCATACATACTGACAAGCCATACTGGGTCTTGAGGGGTATGGCTAACTTGCTTAAGAACATAAATATTTTAGTCTGTTGACAGCAGTGAGAGCCCTCTATGAATAAAAGTAGCTCCAATAACAAATAGCTTTAGAGCAAAATTATGAAAAAGTATTTAGGATAGGAATCTACTGAATGATTACACTTTGTTTTATAATTCCCTTTTAGTTCATCTGTTATGAATGCCACACAGGAAGCTTAATTTGTACAGTGGCTAGAGGATAAGGGGTGACAGGCAGGCGACTGATAGAGCTCCTTCACCAAGGTAGCATCCGGATCTTGCAGCTTCTATAATGATAAGGAGTGATAGAACACCTCTGATTAAATCTATTGAAATTCAGAGTGAACATGTATGGAGCATTCGTCACTTGTTCTGATATCTTCACCTATTCATCCCCAGATGTACTTAGGACGGGTCATTTCCCAAGAAAGCACAAACTTGAAAAATGTAAGGTAAGAAAAAGCTAAACCCCAGATGATATGCTCAACAGGTTCAGCACATTATTTCTTTGCGAGAATATACCTCTTGGTGATTCTAAAGCGGTGGCTGTGATGTGCTCTCTTTACTTTTCCGGGAATGATCAGCAGGGAGGTTGCCTCCAATCATTTTGTCTCTGCTGAACGCCACAAGAATTCATGACACGCTCAATTGAAACTTTCCATCTGTGAATATTCTGCACCATCAAATGCTACTCACAGGAGGTACTTAAAAAAAAGTAACACCTGCTTCTCCCCCACTTTCACACAGAATGTGTTCTGTATCTGCTTACCCGACTGCTGACTGCCATTGCTGCAGGACAGCTCGTTTATAAATAAATATATAAGAAAACTTGAGAGATGTTTTACATCATACATCCCAGAGGCTCCAAGATCTCGGAATAGATAAGCATTACACACTAGGTTTCATCACATAATTTGATAAGATTTTGTCCCTCTGGGTCCATATGGGAAATTGTATTTCCTGATGATTCGGTTTTTAATTGTACAACAGCCTACACTGTATGTGAGAAGACAATTAGGGAACGGCTAGATACTGATGATGCTGAAATGGATGATTAGAATTCCTACACACTCTCTAATGTCCCCTTCACAGGAGACTTTCATATTACACTCTATTTGTGCACTGAGCCTCAAAGTTGTTTAAACGCCAATACAGTTGGCTTTGCCAAAGCCAAGTCAGATCTGACTCACATTCAACCAAGGTCATAGCGAAATCCAGAGTCCGGAATATACTCGAGGTAAATAGACCCCAAGCAATAGCAGCAGCACTATGCACCACCAATTGATGAGCAGCGGTGAGGAGCAGTACAATGCTCTAGTAATCAATGGAATGCTATTCACAGTTCAAACTGTTCATCTTGCCTCTAAAAACTCATTTTCCTCCTGCGATGATTGATTCACCCCAAGATCAAAACTGATGGTTAGTCTCCTTGTATCCACTAGGGTATTAGACGTATTGACACACAGACCAAAGACCTACAGCGATAGAACAGTACCCTACCCAAACCCAATTACCAATGACGTAGGTTTGTCTATATCCTGAATCAAGCGCAGTATAAAATTAATCTCTCCATCACTTTTCCAGGGGAGCCCTTGAAATTTTGTCAAAGCCTTCTTCATCCTTATTGCAGCCAGAGAAGCTTAATGTGGCCTATCCAAACTGTCTCTATTTCCCAAGCTTTCATCCATCAATGTATTTTCCCATAGAGGGTTTCTTTCATTTGTTTCACTGATGTTTGGCTCCTCTGTCCATCAATGATAACCCGAAGCCTAACCCTATTAACCTGCTACAATATTTGACGGAAAATATAACCAAGATAAAACAATCAAGATTGCATTTCTGTCAGTCGTATTTACAGAGATATTTGGTACCTTAGGATCTGATCTCGTCCCTCCCCACAACGATAGACAGAGCAAAGATTGTGGAGTGATGATAATATTTTGAATCATGACAAATAAATCATTATAAAAATGGTTTAAATGGTGAGATGCTCAAACTTGCAGTTCTCATTCCTAACTGATGCTGACTCAAGTCACATCACTTGAGGACATTTATCAGGTTTCACACATCTTCCTCTGGAGCCACTAAAGGAACTAAAATACTTGATATACTAAATTGATTGTGTTCTCCTTAAGCTGTTCAGACAGACTGATGAAATAAATACAATGAAAACCAAAAGCTCACTTCATATTTACAGGGGTCACTATTAGAGGTAACACTTTATTTTAAGTCTAATGTAATGCAATGATAGGAAATAATACCAACCTTTAAAATGGATAGGCTTTTCTATTTCTGCTAAAAAAGAAATGGGGAATCATCAGGCAGGCAAAATTAAATTACATATAATTACAAATTAGTATCTGCTTTTAGAGTAATTCCTCTCTAAAAGTGTTCTCTTTGACTCGTGTGCGTGCCATAAATGTGGGTTTATGCTTAAAGGTTTGGGGCAAAACACTAATTTCAGCATTTTTACATTTTCTTTCATCTGGTTATCTTCCCCACCGCTCATATTCACGACTCCCGTAATGTGTAATAGGAGCCATGACTTCTGGTTGATCAGCAGAAATAGCCACGGCTGGAGCCTTCAAACCGGCAATTAGGTGCTGAAGTACGCACTAAAGATAAGGTATGGGTTCCAATAAGAGTGCAACATATGAGAACTACTACAGCTAATGGGCTGAAACAAAAGCAGTGGAGTTACTTTAGATGCGAACAGAAGGAAAACAGAGGGGGAATGAACAGTTGATGGGGACTACAAACAGAGTGATGAAACACAACTCTTGCTATAACTGTGTCCATGAAATCTGGCATTCCTTACAATTTGCCACAACATTAGTTCTATTACAATAGAGCGGAGGTAATGGCATTGATGATTAGATTTGTTTAGATGTATAAAAGTAGTGGCCAGAGGGTACATGGGTAAATTTATTTATGCAGAAGTGATTTTTATAGGTGAAGTGGAAGGGGTGACAGCCCAACAGCTCTGACACTGTAAAGGCTGATTCTTGCGCTTGTTTCTTCATTGCAGAGACAGCCATGACAATCTGTTTTAAACATTGCTGATAGCGATCATTTGACACCAGCCAAGCTGTAATAAAAGGATGACAGTATTAGGATTTAAATCATTAACTCAATTGCCATATAAAAGATATATGTCTTAAAATCTGACTTGGTCCGGATTTAAAGATTTCACTAAAGTTGTCCCAAAGTGTTACTACAAAAAAAAGTATCTACAGTACTAGTATAATATATTCACATTCCCAGCATGCCTCTCCTTCCACTGGCTCAAGTCTTTAAAGTTTTTCCATTTTCAGCAATTTCACTGAAGCTGCGAGGTGACATTTCTCATGAGTATTCACAGATTATCTGAGGTACAACAACTACTTTCTTTTCTGCAGTGCTGTTTAATGTTCTGGATGATTACCTCTGTTCCAGCAGTCTGTGCTGACATGTTTAGCCAGTGCATCTATTTTCCCATGCTGAGAGTGTAAAGACTTAAAGGTTTGGAGGACTGGATTAACTGAGAGGCAAATGGGCTGTGATGGGATGTGATGAGCCAATGAAAACAGCTTGCGCTGAGGAGGCAGCGACTGTCGGATGGAAGCTCCTTGGAGACTGACTGTGCATTAGTACTTCCTTAGTGGCAAATATGTCCCTCTGTCTGCATAGGTAGATAGCTCTGCAAGTAAAGCGCTGTGTTCGTCTCCTCATGAAGAGGAAGCCTTATCTTTGTGGATCGCTTGTTAAGCCCTCAACATATGTATTACCTTGGGGAGACGTACACCTCTTCAGACAGTGAGTCATGTATAAATAAAACATAATGCATGCCGATAAGGACAAAAAGGTTCAGGCCCTGTAGGTGGGAAGTCGGAAGGGGTAAGATGAGTGATTTAAGTGGCTTTGAATATTGTGTTTGGTGCTAAATGCACTGGTTTAAGTATTAGAGGTAGAGATGGCCTCATGGGATTGTGACACATACTAGAAGTGTCTATACTTAGCAGTAAGAGAGGGATGTTTTTGTTGCCACAGTGAGAGACCATTATAAGGGTAAAGCAGATCCATCATGTCGCAGAACCAAATGCAGTTTATTGCCTGCCTCCCTTATTATAGCACTCAAGGTTCACAAGTACAATACATCGGTGCAGAGCTGGAGCTGAATGTGGGGATGGAGTCAGCAGTAAAATAACAGGCTGTGTTTTGCATTCATTTACTACAAATCTCAAGTACATCATGCCATTCTCCACCTGTTTCAGATCACAGTTCACTTATTTTTACTCCTTTGCCCTCCGTGCTGACTGCCAGTGATTCACCGCCTCTAATAGAAATTGAATGGTCGGCGGCTGCCCTGCCTGGCCTGCCATACTCACACTACAGTTCCATAAGGTGTAACTTTTAATAAGGCAGAGAGCGACTGATTGATTAAATGGATATTAGCCTCGTAGCTTAAGGGGTTGTGCCTCAATTGTTATCCACCAAAAGCTGCAAAGAGCCTGTTTTCCCTTTTTCTCCCAGTACAACAATCAACAATTAACGGCAGTCTGGCTGTTGCAGCAGCATCTGTTTATATATTCTGATGTTAGACATTGTAAGTAAGTGGTTACTTTTGTATGTGCCTTCATGAAGGACACTCAAACTTTCTGTAAACTGTTGAGTTTTGTATATATGTTTCTTTTGTCCGTCCGTGCAATGAGTGACTTAAGCGACAACTTGCAGAAATATTACAAACCTTTTCTTTGATAAGAGTTCTGTTATATATTTTCCTTGTTTTCTTTTTAATGTTTCCTTTGAATGTTAATGTTGACATGTGAAGTGCTGTATGAATGATTCATGCTTTTACTACATTAAAACCAATCTGTAAATTAAATGTATTTAAGAGCCAACTCAAGATATCGCAAATGCTCTACAGAAGAAAGAGAGAGAGAGTGATCTGTTTTCATGCGTCAAGGCCTGCAAAAAACACTTCAACTGAAAGAGAGCCAACACTAAGGCATTAAAGAAATTCTCCAGGGGAATTGCAGCTTCAAAAGAAAGGATATGTTAACATTGCTTGCCTGAAATGGTCATTGATTTTATGCTCATGTGAAACAAGTACAGACTCTTTTAATAATTACGATCCCCCTAGATTTAATCTGGTCAACAGACAAAACAATCAATACATTTTCATCTCCATGAGCTCACGGTTGTGTAATGCCGCCTCTCATTTCCAGCTTTCTTCATCCCACCGATAAACCATATTTAAGGAGATTTTCTCCGCTTTTGTCTGTATTAGGGTTTTCATCACTTTTTCTACCGAGCCGTCATTTTGTTCATGATCTGCTTTTGTCAGTGTGTGCATGTTCTGTACTTCTATTCTTCTAAGGATCAATGTCTACATCAGGTAGAAATATGAAGAAAACACCTCAACAGGATTTAGGTTATGATTGAATTTAGGATTCATATTGTAATAAAGTTTATTTTTGATAATGGTAAGAATATTAGATTAGTAGATTAGTTTAGCCATTCCTTTATTAGAACATAAAACACATGTCCCCTGTCAGAGAATGCAAACACTGGCCTTTTAATATAACTTAAATTTTCCACAATGTTTAATGACTGAATGAGAGTAGTATTATCAATCCATATTAATGGTCCCCAGAGGATAAACCATAATATTTTTTAATAAACTTTTTCTTTTCTCTAGCGTAACCTTTGCACAAAACTTTCCTAGTGCAAGTTGTATTGTTGTAATTTGTGTTTTATGTAATGTTCGGACTGCCATCACATATACTAAATGCAGGAATCCTGACTCTTGTGGTATTACATTACATTACATTACAGTCATTTAGCAGACGCTTTTATCCAAAGCGACTTACAATCATTCAATTCACACACTGATGACAGGCTACCATGCAAGGTGCCACCATCAGACTCTAACTAACATTCATGCAACATCCAGTCCACACCGATGGCAAGCCTTCGACTGCCGAAGCCGGGTATCGAACCACCGACCTTCTGATTGGAGAACTACCTTGCTCTCCACTACGCCACAGCCGCCCCAGGTATCTGGCATACACTGGTACACTGGTTTACTGTGGGCAGTACTGTCTAGGTTTGACCACATAAACCCTAGAAATACTGCCTATCATGGGTCCATACAGGAGCAATGCACACAAAATGTTGGGGAGATTTAAAGGTCAACAGTGGGCAGCACAAACACAGACGAATCAGGGCCAAAACCGTGGACCCAACAACTGCCAATGAACCAAGTACCTCGGCCAATGTTCTGCCCGTAATGGGCAAGAGCGGGCCTGTTAGCTGGATCATGTATCATCAACTGACGGTCTGTCATTGTTGTAACCCAATATCCAGATGGGCAATATGACACTTGTTATGGAAGGATGGTTACTATGGTAACTAAAGCTGCATGCCAGATGTCTTTGCACAAACGGTGTCAAGTTTTACACAGAACATCTATTGTTTGCTCCTTCATGTCCACACAAGTTTAAAAGCAATGCAAGTGAGAGATGGCCTCAACACCTTGGGAACAGTCGGAGAGATGGATGGAGAACTCCTGCTGTGACTGACTAGCCAAGTGACTTCTACGGCCACAGCCTCCTGATAGATGTTAACGTCGCTGCAGCTTCATCTTTGAGAAACCTCCGCCTGAACTTTGACAGAGGACCTCAAATAAAAAGAGATGCAGGGTCCCCAACTTGCCTCACCTCAACTCAGCCAACTCCAGCCACTCCAAGGCCCCTGGATTGTTGCTATGATAAATTACATCCATCAAGCGCAAGGGTCCCAGCTCCTGCACTGGCCACTTGTCAATTACGATTATTAATCTGTTCTGACTCTCCGCGCCACCACCTCACCTGCCACCTCCCTCCTCCTCCATGGACTCAATATGGCCTGCTTGTCAGCCGCTAAATCAAATTACTTCTGAATAACTGATGGTGTGTCCAGATCCATCGCTCCGATAGCCGAAATCATGCTCCTAAGCCCCCTTGCTGTTGGCTCAGCTGAAAACAGGGGGGATATTCAAATCGATGAGGACTCATATTGGTTCTGACAGGCTTGGCTTTTGTTAGGTGTGGCAAGATGACAACTCCTTATCGACTTCAGGGTGTCCTGGGATGCACTGAAATGGTATTTCTTTTCAGACGGCATGTGCTCTCTCCCTGCTGAGAGGCCAATCACTGCACAGGCTCCGACAGAAAACCAAGCAACTCTCGACAGACTTCCTACCCGAAATACTAATTTCCACAGCGAATTATTTCAAGCTCTTGCTGCCTTGTATGAAAAACAAATATATAATGAAAGTAACAGTAGTTTAAGGATTTCATAGCTGAGAGCAAAATCTGGGAATCAAATGTTATGTATAGCTATACTGAGGCTTAGCAGTCCTAATTATCATGGGTCAGCACAGAGACCATGTCTCCTGCAATTTTCAGTGCCTGTCTACTTCCAGACACATGTTTAATGAAGACATTGCTGTAACCTAGAGCATGAAGCGATATGCTTTTCTCAATTCAGCCTCTCCATTTTCACCCAACCAACCCTATCCGCCTCCTGAATATGTCCTCTCTCAGATGTACACTTTGTAATTCTGTCACTCCGCCTGTTCTCCTTCAGACGTCTGCCTCGTCCCTGGAGCTCTCCGTCCCAGCATTGCTGTCCCCAGCTACCTCATTAATGAACTGTAAATACTCCGCTATGCAGCAAAATTGATTGACTGGTGAGCACACAACATTGGGAGGCGAAAAGAAACAAGGATAACAAGATGTATGTGCCGGGAAACAAGTTTATTTTCTGTTAGTTTAATTTACAACGTGCTCAATTTATAGCAGTCTTTGCAGTGCAGAGATGTGGAGATCATGGACATAAAAAATATTTGTCATCTATAGTGTCATGGTGTATAGTATGCTTAACATACACAGTAAGCTGCCTAAGCATGTTTGTCTTGTATTAGCTTTCCTCTTTCGCCTTGTCCCTTCACACTCAGAGTCCAAATCCAATTAATTGAACAAAAAAAACGCTGCATATCTCTGACAGCCTGTCATATTTACAATGGGCTGGCAGTCTGAAGCGTGCTGTCTCCACAACTAAGTCAAGGCCAGCCAAGTGCCTGTCTGGGCTCCAAAAAACCCCAGAAAGGCATATATTCTTAGCTCCATACACCATCATACTTAAAAGGGAGCATAAGGAGGATCGCCCCGAGGCGAATTCTCACCAGCAGTCTCCCTTCTTTAACACGATGATTCTTTTATTAATGAATGGTTGACGCTGCTTATCTGGTGGGGATTTTTTTAAAATATATATTAATCGTGTTTTATGCTATGTGGTAGATGTCTTGCTCAACACAAGTTAACCTTTCCATCTCTAGTGGAGCATGACCGTGTAATTGTTGGCAATCTTTTCTAGCAAGCAGTGGCAATATTGAACTGAATTGGACAGTGGATTTGTGTGTATCCACAAATCCACTGACTCTGGCTTGAGGCCTTTAATCTCCCCAGTTATTGAGAGATTGTACTAAATGGCTGCTGCTAACTTCCAACTGACCCAGTGTGGGTGGGGAAGCATCCAATGTGGTAATATTATGTTTATGCACCGACTAATCACCATTTTCATTTCTGAATAATCAACCAATGTTCTTCTGATGAATCGTTTCGTTTATGAAATGCAATTCTATGTCCAAAAACACATCTTAAGTTTGTTTGTTTGTTCGACCAAGTATCCAAAACCCCCAAATATCCAGTATGCTCTCACATAAGACAAAGAAAAGCAGACAATTGTCACGTTTGAGTGGAAGGAACCAGAAAATAATTGTCACTTTGCTTAAAAAATGACTTAAATGATTAATCCATCATCAAAAAATAGATGAAAATTTTCTGTAGATCAACTGATGGATTTAATTATTAATGATTTCATCTGTAATTATGTAAATTAATAGCAGGATAAATACAAACTGCTTTCCCTGTGTCATTTACATGAATTACTTTGTTTTACTTTGCAATTTGGAACAAAACAACTCACTAGTACAAATGCAGGACTTGCAATCATCAGGTGGAGGAAAACATGATTTCAAATGATTGCTAATGATGCTCCCTGTCTGTTAAATATGTAAATTGCCAACTGTTTTCCAACATGTTAACCATATCAATGAGTCAGTGATTATATTGCAGTGTTCTGTTAACAGCTTGATCTGCTGCTGCCAAGTGGCAATACAATACATTCATACTGCTTTATATACATACAGCTCTGTGCTTTGATGTTTTGTACGAAAAAGGCATAGTCCTTGACTTCTCTCACATTCTAAGCTTAAAGCTTTGAATTTGTATCAAATAACCAGATATTTCTTCTTATCTTTGGTATAGATGATTCAACCTGAAGAGTTGTGTGCCTATAGCTTTGAAAGTGCCAGTCACATAACACTGTCTTTGCAGAAAATGAATGTGAGTTTTATTTTCATAACCCCGGACACTTGAAATGGCTCGTTCCACTTAACAATTGCATACCAGGGATATTGTGTGAATTCTACATACTGAACAGCAGTTTTGAATCCATACGCCTAGCAATATTGAGCAATGAGATATAAAACTGCTGGGAAATATTTTAGGATTCATATGGTGAAAGAGAGCCATTCTATTATCAAGACACATAGCCCTTAGCTGATCCATTAACAATGAATTGGTGGAGTATTACATTTTTCCAGCTCTTATTAGCTCTTACAACCAAATGAGCTTTAACTCATTGTAATGATAGCCTAATGTCACGGTAAATACCACTCATTGTCAGAGTGCGATAAACTTAAAATTGTAGAGAAAAAGACCATTAATGTTGTGTTTGAAGAGGTTTTTTGTGGAAAATGAACTGTAATTCTTTAACATTTACTCTCTGTGAGATCAATCCAAATGAGCTGAAACATGCTAACTTCATTGGGCATCTAATGGACTCTGACAGAAGAGGGATATAGTGGTATTAGTTTGCATTAATGGTCACTTTAATTGCTGCCTGTTGAGGCATTATGCCATTGTTTAATGATGCTGTGGTACAATTTTGCACTGCGATTGATGTCTTTCATTGGTTTACAGTTTTTTTATTTATGTCATGGGCTTTGGCATGTCATCCCTGAGGAAATGTATCCAGTGACTTACATACACTCTATTTGCAATGGACTGCAATGGACATATACATTTTTTTGGCAGAGGACTGTATTCATTTAATTTTAATCCAACTGCGGAGGTTAACCTGGTACATCTCCGGGCTTCACAGGACAGCTCTGGTTGTTTCCAGAGAGATTTCCACGGTTTAAGTAAAACATGATCTGTTTCAGACTTCGTTACAGTTTACAAGAGCCTGCAACAGTGACAGTGGTGCCTGCTGTAGTTTGCAAAAAAATTGGAGTGGGAAGGTAAAAATAAAATAGATGAAGAGGCATTGGAGATGTACATAAATCTGAAATACAGTACAAGCTGCAAGGTAAGACATTGGTGAGAAAAAGCTTTAGTGAGTTCTCAGCTTTACTAACAGATGTGTCACCACAGCGTCAAACTGCATGTTGGCAAAAGGAGTGAAGGGAAAAGATAGATCAGTGACAGCACATGTCAGGCTGAGTGAGCTTCTTTTTAAGTACAAAATAAGATATGGTATTTTATTTTAAATTTAACAAATGAAAAACATTGCTATTTCTATATTTTTTACGTTCTGTTATTTTCCACAAAGTAGCTATCAGCCATATCTCACAATCTTTATCAGATTTTATGTTTATGTCATGCCACCGGCTAGTGAGATGAGAAAACAGACAAGCTGTGTTGATGTTATAAAAGCTACCGAGAGTAAATATGTCCATTACTTAGTGGGATGCAAAGTTAAGAGGTAATGGACATATTGCAACCTGCAGACAGTAAATACCTCTGTGTGTGTATTTATGAGCTGCTTTATCAATATGTAATGTGTTTACATTAGACGCTAATGGCGATTAGTGCGCTAGTCATTTTAGCACCTATTTTATTTAGCAGCTAATGTCAATATATGCTAGTATGTGTTAACATTGTGATCTTTAAAGCTCCAGCAAACTCGAGATCCAAAGGAGCCTCGGGTTTAGTATAGTGACAGAGACCAACTGCATTGCGAAATCAGCTGTCTTTGAACATCAGATCAAAACCACTCACATCCTTTGGGAAGGGGTCAAAGGTCGTCAATCAGGAACTGGTGGACGGGTGGAGAAAGATCAAGGACATTCCCTTGTTGCTCCAGAAAGAAGCCCCATTTCTTCGTGCTGAGAGCAAA